>NC_134696.1:22429472-22536972 GCF_050947455.1 Rhinoderma darwinii
GTGAAGTCTGGGGTCCGGACACATACCCAGACTGGTCAAGGTGGGATTCCAGCCCAACAGAAATCTTCCACCTAGAATTCTGCAAACACCTTCTCCAAGTCCATCGGAGCACCTCAAATAGTGCCTGTCGGGCAGAACTGGGCAGATTCCCACTACACCTCACAATCCAGAAGAGGGCGCTATCATTCTGGGCCCATCTACACAGCAGCAGGCAAAGTTCCTATCACCATAAAGCCCTGTTACACCAAGGGGTCCCAGGTAAACCAGGCCCCCCAGAACATCTCACCCTCACCCGGCCTGAAGAAAATGTCACTCAGCGCGGCCTCACAAAAGCCGAAATCAAGAAGACAATAAACAAAGGCCAAGAGGAATATATCAGTGACTGGAGAAACGACATAAAGACATCCCAGAAACTGACAATATACCGGAGTCTACAGCGGGAATATAAACTGGCGCCATATCTGGAGAAACTGCCAAACCCCAGAGACAGACAGATCCTGAGCCGCTACAGACTGAGCGCCCACAACCTGCTCATCGAATCCGGGCGCCACAGACAGACCTACAAGCCCAGGGAGAGCCGACTGTGCCAACAGTGCGACCAGGAGGCCGTGGAGGATGAGGCCCACTTCCTGCTACACTGCTCCAAATACTCAGCAGTGAGGGACACTCACTTCAGGAGACTCTCTGATCTCTTACCGGACTTCAGCTCCATGGAAGAGCAAGAGAAACTCTACATCCTGCTGGGTGAAGAGGAAACCACAGTGGGCACAGCGGCACAATATGTCACTGCATGCCATAAACTGAGAGAGACATGATATGCCATGGACTTGTATAACCCCGACCCTAGATATGTCCCTATCCCCAAGCCCTCAGTCCCTATCCCTCATTCCCTTACTTCTTACTTGCTTTGGCAATGCTAATATGTATTTGGTCCTGCCAATAAAGCTTCTTTGAATTTGAATTTGAATTTGAATTTGAATTTAGATAGATAGATAGATAGATAGATAGATAGATAGATAGATAGATAGATAGATAGATAGATAGATAGATAGATAGATAGATAGATAGATAGATAATTGTAGTATAGGGAAATTCCAATTGTCTAAGGCTTCGTTCTCATCTGCGTCGGGACTCTGTTCATGGGTTCCGTCTGAGCTTTCTACCAAAGGTTTCCGTTTGCATCACCATTGATTTCAATGGTGACGGATCTGGTACAAATGGTTTGCATTTGTCACCGTTGTTTAAGGGCTCCGTCATTTTGACAGAATGAATAGTGCAGTCGATAACAGTATTGATTCCGTCAAAACACCAAAGCACCGGATCCGTTGCCATTGAAATCAATGGTGATGCAAATTGAATCCTATGGTTTCCGTTTGTTTCAGTTTGCATTCCGTTCATGGGTTCCCCTGACAGAAAGCTCCCACGGAACCTATGAACGGTGCCCCGACCCAAATGTGAACGAAGCCTAACAGATTTGTACTCTCAAACTGATTCTTTCACTCTCACAGCTGTTAGTTTGCTACAGTTATATCCAGTCTGGACAATTATCTGCGTGCTAAATAGCTTGGACTCCAGGCTGATACATTGTAACAAACCCTCAGGACAGAAGAGAAAGTTGTGCTGCTGGGTGTGTACTTGATTAATTGTAAGAAACTCTGTGGGGTATTTAGTTTTTGTTTTTTTTCCAACCTCTGGATGTTTCCATTCACTAATAGCAAGCACTGATCTTGAAAATGATGAACCAGGCTTTCCTGACACTGCGCCTCCTACTATTTAATAATTTACCTCTTTAGGGACCCTTGAAGCATATCAGCTGTAGGTAAGGGCCATTCCATAATCTCATTACAGCTTTATGTTCATGCGCGCAGCTTCCAGGTCTTGACCAGTAACACGCCGCCACCCGCGCGCCCTTGAATGACTCCTTCAGTTTAAATCATCTTGGGTTTTTCGAGGCAAAATGGAATCAATAGACTGGAAAAGTGAGTAGTAGCCGGGGCACCATATTGTGAAGGCAAAGTAACGGCTGTGACCGAATGTTTATCTGAATGTGTCTGGCGGATATAACAAGGGCTGGCGCTCCCTGCTGGTTCGGTGATATATCGCTCAGAGCGCCGGCCTGTACGCCTTCAGCTTTCTTTATGTGGATATTGTAGATATGTTACATTTCCTCTTGATTTTATTTTCCTAAAACTAACAATGGTATGAATCTGTCTCTGCCACTTTGTGTTCCGCAGCCCGGTATTTGCCGACTATTTATAGCAGGATCAGCATGGCATCCCTCAGCGTGGCACAATGGTGACAGTTCCCGAAACTTGCCTGTGATTACATACAACTTGTCTAGTAATATTCAGACTGACTACCAGAGGATTACCTCCTGAGAGTCCCAGCTGCTTTATGTACACAGCGTACAAGGACAATAGAAGAAAAAACGAAATAATCCCAAAACGAATACAACAATAGAAAGTCCCGGGCACTCAAGCGCCAATCTAAAGAGCGGAATCAGAATGGTGCTATGGATTAATGTATTTGTATTGCTTTCCCATTCATTTTTATTATTTGTTAGGAGAGAATTCATACTGTAGGGGGCACTAGTGGGGGCAGTTTTTAGAGTTAACTTTTTTTTTTTTCTTACATATTGACACGATCCAATAAAACCTCATATAAGGCCATGTTCACATCTGTGGAGGGTTTTACATACGTCAAAGATATCTTCAGATTTGACAAGAAGAATAGTAATGCATGCAGCGCTATTCTTCCCGGATAGCCGACAGGCACCAAAACAAAGCCCGGTAGACTTCATTAAAAGTCAATGGAGTTCGTAGGACTCTGTTGGTATTCGTCAAACAATGGATCGGGCACTGTTGCTTTAAATGGAAACAACGATGGTGGTGTGAACAGAGCCTAAAACAGATATGTACTACTAGTTTGGGATGGATGGATGAATGAATGGCTGGAAGTAAGGATTGGTGAATTATGGGTGGAGTAAGGCTGTATTAGAAGAAAAAGTGAATGAAGGGATGGATGACAGGTAAACAAATAGAAGGATGGATAAATAATGAAGAAATGGCCGCATGGATACATGGGAGGATGCAGGGATGGATAATTGAGAGAGTGAGTAAATGGATAGGCAGACAAATGCATGATGGATAGATAGATACAGTGAAGGAAATAAGTATTTGATCCCTTGCTGATTTTGTAAGTTTGCCCACTGTCAAAGTCATGAACAGTCTAGAATTTTTAGGCTAGGTTAATTTTACCAGTGAGAGATAGATTATATAAAAAAAAAAAAAGAAAATCACATTGTCAAAATGATATATATTTATTTGCATTGTGCACAGAGAAATAAGTATTTGATCCCCTACCAACCATTAAGAGTTCAGCCTCCTCCAGACCAGTTACACGCTCCAAATCAACTTGGTGCCTGCATTATAGACCGCTCTTACATGGTCACCTGTATAACAGACTCCTGTCCACAGACTCAATTAATCAGTCTGACTCTAACCTCTACAACATGGGCAAGACCAAAGAGCTTTCTAAGGATGTCAGGGACAAGATCATAGACCTGCACAAGGCTGGAATGGGCTACAAAACCATAAGTAAGACGCTGGGTGAGAAGGAGACAACTGTTGGTGCAATAGTAAGAAAATGGAAGACCTACAAAATGACTGTCAATCGACATCGATCTGGGGCTCCATGCAAAATCTCACCTCGTGGGGTATCCTTGATCCTGAGGAAGGTGAGAGCTCAGCCGAAAACTACACGGGGGGAACTTGTTAATGATCTCAAGGCAGCTGAGACCACAGTCACCAAGAAAACCATTGGTAACACATTACGCCGTAATGGATTAAAATCCTGCAGTGCCCGCAAGGTCCCCCTGCTCAAGAAGGCACATGTACAGGCCCGTCTGAAGTTTGCAAATGAACATCTGGATGATTCTGAGAGTGATTGGGAGAAGGTGCTGTGGTCAGAAGAGACTAAAATTGAGCTCTTTGGCATTAACTCAACACGCCGTGTTTGGAGGAAGAGAAATGCTGCCTATGACCCAAAGAACACCGTCCCCACTGTCAAGCATGGAGGTGGAAACATTATGTTTTGGGGGTGTTTCTCTGCTAAGGGCACAGGACTACTTCACCGCATCAATAGGAGAATGGATGGAGCCATGTACCGTCAAATCCTGAGTGACAACCTCCTTCCCTCCACCAGGACATTAAAAATGGCTCGTGGCTGGGTCTTCCAGCACGACAATGACCCGAAACATACAGCCAAGGCAACAAAGGAGTGGCTCAAAAAGAAACACATTAAGGTCATGGAGTGGCCTAGCCAGTCTCCAGACCTTAATCCCATCGAAAACTTATGGAGGGAGCTGAGGATCCGAGTTGCCAAGCGACAGCCTCGAAATCTTAATGATTTACAGATGATCTGCAAAGACGAGTGGGCCAAAATTCCATCTAACGTGTGCAAACCTCATCATCAACTACAAAAAACGTCTGACTGCTGTGCTTGCCAACAAGGGTTTTGCCACCAATTATTAAGTCTTGTTTGCCAAAGGGATCAAATACTTATTTCTCTGTGCACAATGCAAATAAATATATATAATTTTGACAATGTGATTTTTCTTTTTTTTTTTTTATATATATATATAATCTATCTCTCACTGGTAAAATTAACCTAGCCTAAAAATTCTAGACTGTTCATGTCTTTGACACTGGGCAAACTTACAAAATCAGCAAGGGATCAAATACTTATTTCCTTCACTGTAGATAGATAGATAGATAGATAGATAGATAGATAGATAGATAGATAGATAGATAGATAGATAGATAGATAGATAGATAGATAGATAGATAGATAGATAGATGTGTTGTGTTGTCTTGTAATGTGTTGTATTGTGCTGTTTGCGGTGGAGGGGGGGCCGTTAAATTACAGCCCCCCCTCCTCTCTCCACCGCAAACTGCAAAATACAACACAATACAAGACAACATAACACAATACATTACAAACTGTGAGTCGCGTTTCCCTGGGTGGTCGTGTGAAGACCTCCGGGGGGTCGCGAGTCATTCACAGAGGTCCCGATTCCATTCAATGCTGGAGCAAGGAACTGATGTCTCCTTGCTCCAGCATTCACTGTGCCCTGAGCGGCTCGACGCAGACAGGCGGGACGTAGCAACATCATCGCGCCTGTCTGCGCCGAGTCACTCATATCACACACCGGAGGAATCGAAGGAACGGGGATAGGTAAGTAATTATGCTATTTTTCTATTATGCACATATGGGGGCATTATACTGTATGGGGGGCTGATAAGATGGGGGAGCATTATACTGCATGGGGGATGATATGGGAGGCATTATACTGTATGGGGAGCTCATATGGGGGCATTATACTGTATGGGGAGCTGATATGGAGGCATTATACTGTATGGGAGCTGATATGGAGGTGCATTATACTGTATGGGGGGCTGATATGGCATGGGGGCTGATAAGATGGGGGAGCATTAAACTGCATGGGGGCTGATATGGGGGAATCATACTGTATGGGGGGCTGATATGGGGGCATTATACTGTATGGGGAGCTGATATGGGGGCATTATACTGTATGGGGAGCTGATATGGAGGGGCATTATATGGTATTGGGGGCTGATATGGGGGGAATTATACTGTATGGGGGCTGATATGGGGGGCACTATACTGTATGGGGAGCTGATATGGGGGGCATTATACTGTATGGGGGCTGATATGGGGGCACTATACTGTATGGGGAGCTGATATAGGGGGCATTATACTGTATGGGGGGCTGATATGGGTGGGCATTATACTGTATGGGGAGCTCATATGGGAGCATTATATTGTATGGGAAGATCATATGGGGGCATTATACTGTATGGGGGCAGATATGTGGGACATTATACTGTGGGGGCTGATATGGGGAGCATTATACTGTATGGGGCATTATACTGTGTGGGAGCAGCTATGGGAGCATTATACTGTGTGGGGGCATTATACTATGGGGCAGTGGGCAAAGCGTCTGGGCATAGGCACGAGCAGGGGTCTGATAATGGTGGTGTTGGGGAGGGATAGTGGGCCCAAGCTGAATTCTTGCACCCGGGCCCATGAGCCTTTAGCTACGCCCATAGATAGATAGATAGATAGATAGATAGATAGATAGATAGATAGATAGATAGATAGATAGATAGATAGATAGATAGATAGATAGATAGATAGATAGATAGATAGATAGATAGATAGATAATGAATGGACAGATGATAGGTGGGGGATGCATGGATGCATGAATGGGTGAATAATTTGGTGAATGAATAATGGATGGGCAGACAACTTCTTGTCAATTAATTCCACACAAGTTGGATTATTGGGATATTGAGTAATAATGGTCCTACTGGATGGACAGAATGAATAAATAAACGTATACAATGAACTAAACCCTATATAATGTTTCCTCCCACATGGCGCTCTCCTCTACCCTCGGCTACATTCATTGAATGATGATACAATAGGTTTTGCTCATTATTTTCGGGACAGGAAGAGTAGAGAGGACTATGGCAGGGGGCAGGTCATGCTTCAGGATAGAATATTCCACAAGTCTCTAGGCAGGGAGATGGGTCAGGCTGGTTGATTACATTTCCATGTTGGCACTGGGATATTTTCAGCTGAGACCAGCAAATAATATAACATCATTAGCGTAATGAAAAGAGCTGTCAGATGTAAGAGATTCTGCTCTCATGTCTCCCGCAGTCACCTGCACTATTGTGATCAGGGATATATTCATTTTTATCTCACATTAGTTTTCCCCTTCCTGCACCGGGCGCCGGGTCAGAACTTCA
This sequence comes from Rhinoderma darwinii, assembly GCF_050947455.1. NCBI lineage: Eukaryota > Metazoa > Chordata > Amphibia > Anura > Rhinodermatidae > Rhinoderma > Rhinoderma darwinii. The sequence goes on from NC_134696.1 coordinate 22,436,310, forward strand.
CTTCAATGAGGAGAAACTTCATGGCAGAGAACAGACATCTGAGTATTGTTACTGTGACGCTGAAAGATTAGGAAATGACTTACAATAAACAAGATACAAAAATAGTTGTAAAGTTCATTGTATACAAGGTGATGTACAAGGCGGGGGTGGAGGAGAAACTAACCCTAAGCTCAATAATCACGATGGTTATGATGAAGAATGGATGGATGGATGGATGGATGGATGGATGGATGGATGAATGGATGGGTGGATGGGTGGATGGATGGGTGGGTGGGTGGGTGGATGGATGGGTGGATGGGTGGATGGATGGACGGACAAGTTGGCGTGAGACAGTAAGTTGAAGGATAGATAATGGAAGAATAAATGAAAGGAAAGATTGTCACATGAGAGGATAGATAGATAGATAGATAGATAGATAGATAGATAGATAGATAGATAGATAGATAGATAGATAGATAGATAGATAGATAGATAGATAGATAGATAGATAGATAGATAGATAGATAGATAGATAGATAGATAGATTATAAGATAGATAGATTATAAGATAGATAGATTATAAGATAGATAGATTATAAGATAGATAGATAGATAGATAGATAGATAGATAGATAGATAGATAGATAGATAGATAGATAGATAGATAGATAGATAGATAGATAGACAGACAGACAGACAGACAGACAGACAGACAGACAGACAGACAGACAGACAGATAGATAGATAGATAGATAGATAGATAGATAGATAGATAGATAGATAGATAGATAGATAGATAGATAGATGATAGATAGATAGATAGATAGATAGATAGATAGATAGATAGATAGATAGATAGATAGATAGATAGATAGATAGATAGATAGATAGATAGATAGATAGATAGATAGATAGATAGATAGATGATAGACAGAATGCAGACTACATTTATTTACAAATATTGAAACTTCTTACTACTCTTTCGTGCCTTTTCCAGGAGCTTTGATCAAATGTCAAACCATCTGAGGAGGCTCTTGCTATATGACATGGCGGATGATGACAGCTGATCCATGGTGTGAACCTCTTGGATAATGGGCCCTGTAGTAGTCACTATGGCTGTTGTACTGCTAGTTCTTCATATGATGTGAATGTATATTCTACCTGTAATTCTATACCAAATATTACAAGGTTATAGTTGTTTCTTTAGAACATACAGTGGATTTAAAATGCCAGGTTTTTGTCATGTAACAAAGTCAATACAAGATGAATCATTTCAGAACTTTTTCCACCTTTAACGTCACCCATAATCTGTACAATTCCATTGAAAAACAAACTAAAATCTTTTAGAGGAGAAAAAGAAAAATAACTAAATTACAATAATCTGGTTGCATAAGTGAGAACACCTTCTTATAATTGGGGATGTAGTTGTGTTCAGAATTAGCCAATCACATTTAAACTCATGTTAAGTTGTAGTCAGTACACAGCTGCCATTATATAAAGTGATTCTGAGTAACCCCATATAAAGTTCTGCTGTACTATTAGAATTTTCCATACATTTTCTTGGTTGCATGTGACAGCAAAAGCCATGCTCCGTAAAGAGCTTACAAGACATCAAAGGGATGTGATTTTTGAAAGGCATCAGTCAGGAGAAGGGTACCAAAGAATTTCCAAGGCATTAGATATACCATGGAAAACAGTGAAGACGGTCATCCAGAAGTGGATTACATTTGGCACAACAGTGACATTACCAAGAACTGGACATCCCTCAAAACTTGATGGAAAGACAAGACGAAAATTAGTCCGGGAGGCTACCAAGAGGCCTACAGCAACATTAAAGGAGCTGCAGGACTTTCTGTCAGGTACTGGTTGTGTAGTGCATGTGACAACAATCTCCCATATTCTTCATACGTCTGGGCTGTGGGGTAGGGTGGCAAGACGGAAGCCTTTTCTAACAAAGAAAAAGATCCAATCTATGTTTTGCAAAGAACCTGCATCAAGTCTGCCAAAAGCATGTGGGAAAACGTGTTATTGTCTGATGAGAACAAGGCTTTACTTTTTGGCCATAATTCCAAAGGGTATGTTTTGCGCAAAGCCAACACTGCACATCACCAAAATAACACCATCCCCACAGTGAAGCATGGTGGTGGCAGCATTATGGAGCATGGTGGAGGCAGCATTATGGATCATGGTGGAGGCAGCATTAAAGAGCATGGTGGAGGCAGCATTATGGAGCATGGTGGGGGCAGCATTATGAAGCATTGTGGAGGCAGCATTATGGAGCATGGTGGAGGCAGCATTATGGAGCATGGTGGAGGCAGCATTATGGATCATGGTGGAGGCAGAATTAAAGAGCATGGTGGAGGCAGCATTATGGAGCATGGCGGAGGCAGCATTATGGAGCATGGTGGGGGCACCATTATGGAGCATGGTGGAGGCAGCATTATGAAGCATGGTGGAGGCAGCATTATGGAGCATGGTGGAGGCAGCATTATGGAGCATGGTGGAGGCAGCATTATGAAGCATGGTGAAGGCAGCATTATGGAGCATGGTGGTGGCAGCATTATGGAGCATGGTGGAGGCAGCATTATGGAGCATGGTGGAGGCAGAATTATGGAGCATGGTGGAGGCAGCATTATGGAGCATGGTGGAGGCAGCATTATGGAGCGTGTGCGGAGGCAGCATTATGGAGCATGGTGGAGGCAGCATTATGGAGCATGGTGGAGGCAGCATTATGGAGCATGGTGGAGGCAGCATTATGGAGCATGGTGGAGGCAGCATTATGGAGCATGGTGGAGGCAGCATTATGAAGCATGGTGAAGGCAGCATTATGGAGCATGGTGGTGGCAGCATTATCGAGCATGGTGGAGGCAGCATTATGGAGCATGGTGGAGGCAGCATTATCGAGCATGGTGGAGGCAGCATTATGGAGCATGGTGGTGGCAGCATTATGGAGCATGGTGGTGGCAGCATTATGGAGCATGGTGGAGGCAGCATTATGGAGCGTGGTGGAGGCAGCATTATGGAGCGTGGCGGAGGCAGCATTATGGAGCTTGGTGGTGGCAGCATTATGGAGCATGGTGGAAACAGCATTATGGAGCATGGTGGAAACAGCATTATGGAGCATGGTGGAAACAGCATTATGGAGTATGGTGGAAACAGCATTATGGAGCACGGTGGAGGCAGCATTATGGAGCATGGTGGAGGCAGCATTATGGATCATGGTGGAGGCAGCATTAAAGAGCATGGTGGAGGCAGCATTATGGAGCATGGTGGGGGCAGCATTATGAAGCATGGTGGGGGCAGCATTATGAAGCATTGTGGAGGCAGCATTATGGAGCATGGTGGAGGCAGCATTATGGAGCATGGTGGAGGCAGCATTATGGATCATGGTGGAGGCAGAATTAAAGAGCATGGTGGAGGCAGCATTATGGAGCATGGCGGAGGCAGCATTATGGAGCATGGTGGGAGCACCATTATGGAGCATGGTGGAGGCAGCATTATGAAGCATGGTGGAGGCAGCATTATGGAGCATGGTGGAGGCAGCATTATGGAGCATGGTGGAGGCAGCATTATGAAGCATGGTGAAGGCAGCATTATGGAGCATGGTGGTGGCAGCATTATGGAGCATGGTGGAGGCAGCATTATGGAGCATGGTGGAGGCAGCATTATGGAGCATGGTGGAGGCAGCATTATGGAGCATGGTGGAGGCAGCATTATGGAACGTGGCGGAGGCAGCATTATGGAGCATGGTGGAGGCAGCATTATGGAGCATGGTGGAGGCAGCATTATGGAGCATGGTGGAGGCAGCATTATGAAGCATGGTGAAGGCAGCATTATGGAGCATGGTGGTGGCAGCATTATCGAGCATGGTGGAGGCAGCATTATGGAGCATGGTGGAGGCAGCATTATCGAGCATGGTGGAGGTAGCATTATGGAGCGTGGTGGAGGCAGCATTATGGAGCGTGGCAGAGGCAGCATTATGGAGCTTGGTGGTGGCAGCATTATGGAGCATGGTGGAAACAGCATTATGGAGCATGGTGGAAACAGCATTATGGAGTATGGTGGAAACAGCATTATGGAGCACGGTGGAGGCAGCATTATGGAGCACGGCGGAGGCAGCATTATGGAGCATGGTGGGGGCACCATTATGGAGCATGGTGGAGGCAGCATTATGAAGCATGGTGGAGGCAGCATTTTGGAGCATGGTGGAGGCAGCATTATGGAGCATGGTGGAGGCAGCATTATGAAGCATGGTGAAGGCAGCATTATGGAGCATGGTGGTGGCAGCATTATGGAGCATGGTGGAGGCAGCATTATGGAGCATGGTGGAGGCAGAATTATGGAGCATGGTGGAGGCAGCATTATGGAGCATGGTGGAGGCAGCATTATGGAGCATGGTGGAGGCAGCATTATGGAGCGTGGCGGAGGCAGCATTATGGAGCATGGTGGAGGCAGCATTATGGAGCATGGTGGAGGCAGCATTATGAAGCATGGTGAAGGCAGCATTATGGAGCATGGTGGTGGCAGCATTATGGAGCATGGTGGAGGCAGCATTATGGAGCATGGTGGAAACAGCATTATGGAGCATGGTGGAAACAGCATTATGGAGTATGGTGGAAACAGCATTATGGAGCACGGTGGAGGCAGCATTATGGAGGCAGCATTATGGAGAATGGTGGAGGCAGCATTATGGAGCATGGTGGAGGCAGCATTATGGAGCGTGGTGGAGGCAGCATTATGGAGCGTGGTGGAGGCAGCATTATGGAGCGTGGTGGAGGCAGCATTATGGAGCGTGGTGGAGGCAGCATTATGGAGCGTGGTGGAGGCAGCATTATGGAGCGTGGCAGAGGCAGCATTATGGAGCTTGGTGGTGGCAGCATTATGGAGCATGGTGGAAACAGCATTATGGAGCATGGTGGAAACAGCATTATGGAGTATGGTGGAAACAGCATTATGGAGCACGGTGGAGGCAGCATTATGGAGCACGGTGGAGGCAGCATTATGGAGAATGGTGGAGGCAGCATTATGGAGCATGGTGGAGGCAGCATTATGAAGCATGGTGGAGGCAGCATTATGGTGCATGGTGGAGGCAACATTATGGAGCATGGCGGAGGCAGCATTATGGAGCATGGCGGAGGCAGCATTATGGAGCATGGCGGAGGCAGCATTATGGAGCATGGCGGAGGCAGCATTATCCATGCTGATAGACTTCTACCCAAAAAGACTGAATGCTGTCACACAGTCAAAGGGTAATTCATCAAAGTATTAGTTTAAGGCTGGGTTCACACGAGCACAGTAACGTCCGTAATGGACGGACGTATTTCGGCCGGAAGTGCCGGACCGAACTCAGTGCAGGGAGCCGGGCTCCTAGCATCATAGTTATGTACGATGCTAGGAGTCCCTGCCTCTCTGCAGGACAGCTGTCCCGTACTGTAATCATGTTTTCAGTACGGGACATTAGTTCCACGGAGAGGCAGGGACTCCTAGCATCGTACATAACTATGATGCTAGGAGCCCGGCTCCCTGCACTGAGTTCGGTCCGGGACTTCCGGCCGAAATACGTCCGTCCATTACGGACGTTAATGTGCTCGTGTGAACCCAGCCTAAGGGTGTGCAGATTTATGCAACTATGTTACTTTTGTTCTTTATTTTTCCACCCTAAAAGATTTCAGTTTGTTTCTCAATGGAATTGTACAGATTATGGGTGACATTAAAGGTGGAAAAAGTTCTGAAATGATTCATCTTGGACAGATTTTGTAACATGAAAATAACCTGGCATTTTAACTGGGGTGTGTAGACTTTTTATATCATATATATATATATATAGTGACCGACAGAATAAAATGGTGGTGAATTGATCTTCATGCTGCCTGCAGTATCTGCACAAGTTAATGTAGCTCAAGTGATCCCTCTAGTGTTTAGTACCAGGAGCTGCACGGTAATAATTAGTTAAGATCCATCCTTCAGTGCAGTAATATAGAGTGAAGCTGGTTATAGCAGAACCACAAAGATATTATATATAATTATTTTTTTTACATAGAATTCTCTTTAAAATTTTTATTACAATAAGAAATGTCTTACAACAGTAGAGACTGAAGTGTTGCAGAGTCATTAGTGCCTTACGACCACGCTGTCTTCTGTGAAGAAATGACTCTCTGCCTTTGAGCTCGCCATTAAGACTACCGGATCCTCCACAGGCAGATCTCAGGATTAATAGACACACAGTAAGCGCCAATGTGCCTGATGTCTCTTTTATGCCCAAACCATTAACAAGTCGTATCTTGCGGTGTCTTTAGCCAATAAAGTGTTCTATACTATAAACCTGAAACTATAACCCTAATTATTTGTGACTAAGGACAATATATAGAGAACATTATAAACAAAGGACTTTCCCCTTCATTTCTGTAACACTGTATAAATAATCTATCTCATTTTTATCTCACTTTTTCATTTCTATCTATCTCATATATATCTATCTATCTCATATATATCTATCTATCTCCTATCTATCTATCTATCTATCTATCTATCTATCTATCTATCTATCTATCTATCTATCTATCTATCTATCTATCTCATATATATCTATCTATCTATCTATCTATCTATCTATCTTCTATCTATCTATCTTCTATCTATCTATCTATCTATCTATCTATCTATCTATCTATCTCATATATATCTATCTATCATCTATCTATCTATCTATCTATCTATCTATCTATCTATCTATCTATCTATCTATCTATCTATCTATCTATCTATCTATCTATCTATCTATCTTCTATCTATCTATCTTCTATCTATCTATCTATCTATCTATCTATCTATCTATCTATCTATCTATCTATCTATCTATCTATCTATCTATCTATCTATCTATCTATCTATCTATCTAGAAGTCAAAAAATGAGCAGCAACTCCAATGGTAAGGGTGAAAAAAGTGGGTACTTTTATTGCCCGTGCAACGTTTCAGCTCCGTTCACTGGAGCCTTTCTCAGATAGATCTATCTATCTATCTATCTATCTATCTCATATCTATCTATCTATCTATCTATCTATCTATCTATCTATCTATCTATCTATCTATCTATCTATCTATCTATCTATCTATCTATCTCATATCTATCTATCTATCTATCTATCTATCTATCTCATATCTATCTATCTATCTATCTATCTATCTATCTATCTATCTATCTATCTATCTATCTATCTATCTAATATCTATCTATCTAATATCTATCTATCTCATATCTATCTCATATCTATCTATCTATCTATCTATCTATCTATCTATCTATCTATCAATTCAATTCAATTCAATTCAAAGAAGCTTTATTGGCAGGACCAAATACATATTAGCATTGCCAAAGCAAGTAAGAAGTAAGGGAATGAGGGATAGGGACTGAGGGATTGGGGGATAGGGACATATCTAGGGTCGGGGTTATACAAGTCCATGGCATATCATGTCTCTCTCAGTTTATGGCATGCAGTGACATATTGTGCCGCTGTGCCCACTGTGGTTTCCTCTTCACCCAGCAGGATGTAGAGTTTCTCTTGCTCTTCCATGGAGCTGAAGTCCGGTAAGAGATCAGAGAGTCTCCTGAAGTGAGTGTCCCTCACTGCTGAGTATTTGGAGCAGTGTAGCAGGAAGTGGGTCTCATCCTCCACGGCCTCCTGGTCGCACTGTTGGCACAGTCGGCTCTCCCTGGGCTTGTAGGTCTGTCTGTGGCGCCCGGATTCGATGAGCAGGTTGTGGGCGCTCAGTCTGTAGCGGCTCAGGATCTGTCTGTCTCTGGGGTTTGGCAGTTTCTCCAGATATGGCGCCAGTTTATATTCCCGCTGTAGACTCCGGTATATTGTCAGTTTCTGGGATGTCTTTATGTCGTTTCTCCAGTCACTGATATATTCCTCTTGGCCTTTGTCTATTGTCTTCTTGATTTCGGCTTTTGTGAGGCCGCGCTGGGTGACATTTTCTTCAGGCCGGGTCAGGGTGAGATGTTCTGGGGGGCCTGGTTTACCTGGGACCCCTTGGTGTAACAGGGCTTTATGGTGATAGGAACTTTGCCTGCTGCTGTGTAGATGGGCCCAGAATGATAGCGCCCTCTTCTGGATTGTGAGGTGTAGTGGGAATCTGCCCAGTTCTGCCCGACAGGCACTATTTGAGGTGCTCCGATGGACTTGGAGAAGGTGTTTGCAGAATTCTAGGTGGAAGATTTCTGTTGGGCTGGAATCCCACCTTGACCAGTCTGGGTATGTGTCCGGACCCCAGACTTCACTGGCATACAGGAGGATTGGGGAGATGATGGAGTCAAAGATTTTCAGCCAGACCGTCACTGGTGGTTTGAGATGATAGAGTTTTCGTCTGATGGCATAGAAGGTTTTGCACGCCTTGTCTTTCAGAATCTCTATGGCTTGTTTAAAGCTTCCTGATTGGTTGATTTCTAGGCCCAGGTAAGTGTACCTGTCGGTCGCTGTGATTGTGGCGTTATTTAGTGTGAAGGTCGGGTGCCTGGGGGATTTTGAGTTTCTCTTCTGGAACACCATGATGTTGGTTTTCTTGGCATTGATGGGTAGTGCCCACGTGGAGCTGAATTTTTCTAGGATTTGCAGGTTGTCTTGGAGACCTTTCTCGGTTGGTGATAGTAACAGAAGGTCATCTGCATACAGCAGGAATTTCACCTGGGTGTCATGGAGGGCGAGACCTGGTGCTGAGGAGGATTCCAGAGCTGTGGCCAGTTCATTGATGTAGATGTTGAAGAGCGTTGGACTGAGGCTGCAGCCTTGTCTGACTCCTCGGCTCTGCTGGAAATCAGCCGTTCTTCTCCCGTTCACCTTCACGCTGCATCTGTTCTCTGTGTAGGAGCTTCTGATGACGTCATAGGTTTTACCTCCTATTCCGCTCTCCAGCAGTTTCAGGAATAGGCCCGGGTGCCACACTGAGTCAAAGGCCTTCTTAAAGTCCACAAAACAGGCGTAAATCTTCCCATGCTTTGTATTGTGGACGTGGCTCTTGATGAGGCTGCGCAGGGTGTAGATGTGGTCAGTGGTGCGGTGGTTTGGCATGAACCCAGCTTGGCTTTGGTGGAGGACATTGTGCTGGGTGAGGAAGCTGAGGATTCTCTTATTCAGGATGCTGCTGAACAGTTTCCCCAGGTTGCTGCTGACACATATCCCTCGGTAGTTGGCCGGGTCGTACCTGTCCCCACTCTTGTGGATTGGTGTTATAAGGCCTTGGTTCCAGATTTGCGGGAAGTAGCCGGCACTCAGCACTATATTAAATAGTTTGACTATTGCGGCCTGTATTTCTGGCGGGCTGTGTTTTATCATTTCTGGTGAGATTCTGTCTAGGCCGCTGGATTTTTTACACCTTATGTCTGAGGTTCTCTCTGTTACTTCTTGCAGTGTTATTGGTGTATCCAGGGGGTTTTGAGAATCTTTAAGTGTTTCCTCCGTCGCCTTCAATTTTGATATTATTTGTTTTTGTTCTTGGCTTTGTTCTTCTTTCGGGATATCTTTGTAGAGGTCCCTGAAATATTGGAGCCAGATGTTGCCATTTTGAATATGAAGGTTGTTTTTCTTGCAATTTTTGCCCATGTGTTTCCATAATTCCCAGAACGAGTTGTCATGGAGGGCATCTTGGAGTTGGGTAAGTTTGGTGGAGATGTGCCTTTGTTTTTTCTTTCGGAGGATGGTCTTGTATTGCCTCTGTATGTTGCTGTAGGCCTCCTTCAGACCGGTGTTGTTTGGGTCTCGGTGCTTCTTATTTGAGGCATTTCTTAGGGTCTTCCGTACTTCTTTGCACTCACGGTCAAACCAACCGTTAGGATGTATTTCTTGTGGCCTCTTGTAGTCACATCTTTTCAGGTCAGACTTCTCTGCCATGGTATAGAATATATTATTGAGGTCATTTACGGCCTGATTGACCCCTCCTGGGCTTGTCTCATACACCTTGTTGTAGAGGTTGTGAAGCATCTCCTGCACTTCTGGTCTGTTCATTGTCTCTTTATATTTTATAGTTGACGTTTTGGACCATTTATAAGATGGGGGCAGGTTGAAGAGGCCGGTTTGATGTGGTTTTTGTGCAGATGGTTTGGTTGTGGATTTGATGTATAGAAGTAATTGGTTGTGATCTGACAGGTGCGTTTGTGGAGTGACTATGAGTGCGCCAATGTTTGCGGGGTCCATGTCCGTGATGGCATAGTCTACTACACTGCTGCCTACATGGGAGTTTAGTGTATACCTTCCTAAAGAGTCTCCCTTGGTGCGGCCATTCAGTATGTGGAGTCCTAAGCTTCGACATAGATTCAGTAGTTTTTTCCCGCTTTTGTTGACGGTGCTGTCATAGCTGTTTCTCTCTTTCTGTAGGGAGTTATGACAGTCGGCCTCTGCTCCAAAGATGAAGATGTTTCCATCATTGGTCAGGTAGTCTTTATCTCTCCCCGTTCTTGCATTGAGGTCTCCGTAGATGAGAACGCTGCCCAGGGTCTGGAAATGGGCGGCTTCCCTTTGTATAATCTCAAAGCTGTCTGGGTTGGAGTACGGGGACTCTGGCGGTGCGATGTACGTTGCGCAGAGATACATGTCAGACTGAGAGGTGAGGATGGAGCTGCCTATTCTTATCCAGATGTGGCTGTCTCCTCGCTTCACGGCTTTGATCTGCTCATGGAGCTCCTCCTTGTACCAGACTAATATTCCTCCTGAACACCGACCCTGCTTGATGTGTTTATTTTTCAGGGCGGGGACAGAGATTTCCCTGTATCCAGTGGGCACCAGGGACTCATTCTCTGTCCTAGTCCATGTTTCCAGGAGGATTTGTATATCGATATTTTTCAGTCTTTGGATGAAGTATCTACCTCATATCTATCTATCTATCTATCTCATATCTATCTATCTATCTATCTATCTATCTATCTATCTATCTATCTATCTATCTATCTCTCTCATATCTATCTATCATCTATCTATCTATCTATCTATCTATCTATCTCATATCTATCTATCTATCTATCTATCTATCTATCTATCTATCTATCTATCTATCTATCTATCTTCTATCTATCTATCTATCTATCTATCTATCTATCTATCTATCTATCTATCTATCTATCTATCTATCTAGAAGTCAAAAAATGAGCAGCAACTCCAATGGTAAGGGTGAAAAAAGTGGGTACTTTTATTGCCCGTGCAACGTTTCAGCTCCGTTCACTGGAGCCTTTCTCAGATAGATCTATCTATCTATCTATCTATCTATCTATCTATCTATCTATCTCATATCTATCTATCTATCTATCTATCTATCTATCTATCTATCTCATATCTATCTATCTATCTATCTATCTATCTATCTATCTCATATCTATCTATCTATCTATCTATCTATCTATCTATCTATCTATCTATCTATCTATCTATCTAATATCTATCTATCTAATATCTATCTATCTATCTCATATCTATCTCATATCTATCTCATATCTATCTATCTATCTATCTATCTATCTATCTACCTCATATCTATCTATCTATCTATCTATCTATCTCATATCTATCTATCTATCTATCTATCTATCTATCTATCTATCTATCTATCTATCTATCTATCTATCTATCTATCTATCTCATATCTATCTATCATCTATCTATCTATCTATCTATCTATCTATCTCCTATCTATCTATCTATCTATCTATCTATCTATCTATCTATCTATCTATCTATCTATCTATCTCATATCTATCTATCTATCTATCTATCTATCTATCTATCTATCTATCTATCTATCTATCTCCTATCTATCTATCTATCTATCTATCTATCTATCTATCTATCTATCTCATATCTATCTATCTATCTCATATCTATCTATCTCATATCTATCTATCTATCTATCTATCTATCTATCTATCTATCTATCTATCTATCTATCTATCTATCTATCTATCTATCTATCTATCTATCTATCTATCTAATCTATCTATCTCATATCTATCTATCTATCTATCTATCTATCTATCTATCTATCTTATATCTATCTATCTATTTATCTATCTATCTATCTCTCATATTTATTTATTTATCTATCAATCTATCTCCTTTCCAGGCCGCCAAGGGGTCACATGATATTCATTCTGACTCCTTGTATTTTACAACGTCTGCTGTAGGGACCGGACGTCAGCCTCTCATTGTAAGTCTATAGGAGCCCAATGTCATTCTCATAGACTTGAATTGGGAGACTGACATCTGGTTTCTACAGTAGACGCTGTAGGATTTGAGTTGTCAGAATTGCAGACACTGAAGCGCCTAGGGAGAGTGTCAGGGACTGCAAGGGGTTAAGAAAGGATGGAACGGTTTAAATGATGCCCAGGACCGGGATTGGTGAACAAGGGGTGAGAGGGGCGTGGTTAAGAAGATATAAGGCAGGGGGTTGGGGCAGAAAGCCCTCTTACCTTCAAGCTGCAGTGGAAGAAACACCTTTGAAGCTGCTGTGAGGATTCGGAGCGTAATCCTTCAGGACGATGGCGGAAGATCTGTTGCGGAAGGTGGCACAGCGGGTAGCGTTGGAGGGGCCTGCCTGGCTGGAATCCCTGATGGCGGAGGAAGAGAATCGAGGATCAGAGCGTGGCATGGAACAGCCGGGAGCGGCTACCCGAGGTAGGCCGCAGCGCGTTATACACCCCCCGGTTCGTTTGAGCCCTAGCCCCGTTGCTGTGCGAGGCGCAGTGACTGCTGCACCGTCGTGCGGTGGTCCCAGCATGTCCCCTAGGCCTATGTCGACTGGCGCTTCGTCGGTCGACATAGTGCCGCCCTCCCCCCCCGTCCACTCGTCGCGCTGGCGTCCCTCCCTATGGCGGTAAGAGGGCTGCTGTTAAACCGGCACAGGCACGGTACAACCCGCCTCGAGCTGCTGGTGCGGGCACGGAGGCAGCGGCCGATTTCCGGGACAGTGGGGTGAGTATGGCGGGCCCAGGTGACTGGTCCGACATGGTCGCTTACCATGCGGCATGTTCCCGGGAGCTGGGACTTGCTTCCGGTTCCTGTGAGCAGCCGGGGTCGGCGCCATCTTTCCCCGTTCTGTTCTCTGTGCAGTCGGAAATGGCTGTGGGGAGAACAGAGGCGGGACGTCCTGGCCGGCGCAGGTCGGCCAGGAAACAAGATGGCGGCGCCCATAAAAAGAAGATGGCGGCGGGTTCGGGGAAGCGAGCGGTGAGTACTCAGCCCAGCCCTGGGGTGGGGGCTTCTGCTGTGCCTGCTGCTTCTCCACCCCGGTCTCCCCCGGTCCCCTGTCAGCAGGGGTCAAGGCCGGGGGGGGGGAGTGTGCTAGGGAGGATAGGGTCGAGGGAGTGGCGGGCCCGGTTTGCCCTTCTCCTGCCTTGTCTCATTTTTCTCCTGCAGGTCCAGTGAGGGAGCGTTCCAGGCGAGGGAGGAAACGCCGGGCTGGAAGACATCGCCGTCACGGCCATCACAGACGTCGCAGATCAGGTGGCGCAAAGAGGCATGGTCGGCGGTCTTCCTCGTCTTCCAGCGATGGATTCTCCTCCTCGTCAGCGACAACGACATCTGCCTCATCAGGATCGTGGAGGAAGTCGTCGCGGAGATCGTCACGGCCGCAGAGACACAGTCGACGCCGGGAGGTGCGGCGCTTGTCGGTGGATCGTGAGCAGCTGTCCCAGGTTGTCCCTCCCGCCGGGCCGGTGGAGGAGGTTCAGGCCGTGGTTCCAGTGCCGCGGCAAGTGGCTGAAGGACCCTCTGGAGTCGGTGGGACCTCTGGGAGCGGTGAGTCGGCCTGCGGTGACGCATGGCTTAATAAATCTAATGCATCGGGTGCGGATCTGATTTCTGTTTTAAAAGCCGTGGTGGCTGGGTTAAATGTGAATGAGGGAACGTCGGTTCCCTCGGTGCCACCAGAGGGGGCGAAGCTCCCGTCTGAGAGAGAAAATGCTTTAGCTAGTTTGACGTTTCGAGATTCATTGTTTTGTGGGGTCGCTCCTCTCGGGACTCATTTGTCAGCTGAGATCAAGGACAAGATTTGGAGGAATGAATTTGTGGATATTTGGTCCTTGGTCTCGGTGGAGCAGGTGACTGTCGATAAGGAGCGGGTCTTTGAGAGAGGTTCAGATAGGAAAGCTAAAGTCGCTAAAACGTTTCGCAACTGGGTACAGTGTTATGCTACACTGGCTCATGTTATTTGCCAGCGCTATCCCGGGAAAGGGGCCGAGTTGTTTGTTTATTTTGACACAATTTTCAGCGCCCACAGGCTGCACGGTGGTGCGGACTGGTGGCGTTATGATGAAGAATTTCGGCGTCGTTTGGCTTTGTCGCCCGATATTAGTTGGGCGACGAAGGCAACGGACGTGTGGTTGCAGCTCATCTTAGTGCAAGGGAGCAGGCAACAACGACCCTTTCCCAGTGTGGCCGCAGCGCCAGGCCCCGCTCCCGGAGCTGCGGCCGCTAGGCCCACAGGGGCCTGTTGGCTCTACAACGAGGGCCACTGTGGGTTCTTTGCCACGTGCAAATTCCGACATGAATGCTCCATCTGTGGGGGCGCTCATTCGGCGCTCCGGTGTTTCCGGAGAGGTAAGCAGCCGGTCAAGGCACCTCCTTCCGGCGCAGCGGAGAACGCCGGTGAACGTGCTCGAGATGGTCCCATGGTTAGAGCGGTACCACAGGAGGCGGGAAGCAGAGGTGCTCACTAGCGGGTTTTCGTTTGGTTTTTGAGATTCCTTTTGAATATTCTGCGACATTGTCATTGGCTGACAATTTGAAGTCGATCAATGAGAATGTGGGCATTGCGCGTCTAAAATTGGCGAAAGAAGTGGAATTAGGGAGAATGGCAGGTCCATTCAGCGAGCCGCCGTATACGAATCTGCGAGTTTCCCCCCTTGGCTTAGTTCCAAAGAAGGAGCGGGGAAGGTTTAGGCTGATTCATCACCTTTCCTTTCCTCGCGGCAGTTCTGTTAACGATGGGATTTCCAGGGCGGAGGCGGCGGTTTCGTATACGTCTTTCGATGTTGCAGTGAGGCTGGTACAGGCGGCTGGACAGGGCGCGTTGTTAGCTAAGTCTGATATTGAAGCGGCCTTTCGTTTGCTGCCGGTTCATCCGGAGTGTTTTCACCTGCTGGGTTGTTGTTTAGATAATGATTTTTATGTTGATATGTGCCTTCCCATGGGTTGTTCAATATCGTGCAGTTACTTTGAAATGTTTGCGTCATTTCTAGAATGGGTAGTTCGTTTGGAGTCTGGTTGTGATTCGGTCATTCATTATCTGGATGATTTTCTTTTTGTAGGCCCTGGGGGCTCTGGGTCGTGCAGCACGTTGCTGCGGGTGTTTCGACAGGTAATGTCGCGTTTTGGTGTACCTATTTCTGAAGACAAGACGGAAGGCCCGGTAACGGTTTTGTCATTTTGGGTATCGAAATAGATACCGAGCAGATGATTTTTCGCTTGCCTGATGATAAATTGGCAAGGCTGGTGTCGCAAGTTGACCAGGTCATGGGGTCTAAAAAAGTGACGTTGAAACAGTTACAGTCGTTATTGGGACTGCTGGTGTTTGCCTGTCGGATAATTCCAATGGGTCGTGTTTTTTCTCGGCGTTTGTCTTTAGCCACTAGGGGTATATTAAAACAGAATCATTTTATCCGGGTAACTTCCTGGATGAAGAAGGATTTGTTTGTCTGGCATTCATTTTTGAGTTCGTTTAATGGGAGGTCGGTGTGTCAGGACGCGGAGTTGTCTAATATAGACTTGGACGTAATTTGACGTTATTAGAATTGTTTCCTATTATAGTTGCAGTAGAGTTGTGGGGTAGCGTGATGGTGAATAAGCGGATTGTATTTTGGACAGACAATATGGCGGTGGTGCATGCGGTGAATGGGTTGTCGTCTAGTTCATTGCCGGTATTAGCTTTATTACGACGGTTGGTTTTGAAGTGTTTAAAATTGAATGTGTGGTTTCGTGCAAAACATGTTCCGGGAGTCCGTAATGTGATGGCTGATGCTTTGTCTCATTCACAGATGTCCTGGTTTCGGGAATTGCACCCGGCAGCTTTGGCAGAAGGGGAGTCCCCCCCCCTTCACTTATGGGCCCTGGTTGAGGACAACTTATGAGACTGTTGAGGGGTTCGGTGGTACCGGCAACTTGGAAGAGTCATTGCAGAGCGTGGGATTGGTGGTTGGAGATTGCGGGGGATAACTTCCCATCGCAGGATGGGTGTCACCTTGATGTCACGTTAGCAAGTTTGGTACAATTACGTCAGAAGGGGGGCAGTGCGGCCACTGCAAGCAAGTTTTTAGCAGGTGTGGCCTTTATGTTAAAATTGTGGGGATGCAGAGATGTTACAAAATAAGTTGTTGTTAGGCAGTCTTTGAAAGGGTGGAGAAAAGAGGCGTGTTCCAGGGACACGAGGCGTCCAGTATCCTTTTCGCTCCTGGTTCGGCTTCTAGCCGTTTTATGTTTTGTGTGCCGGGATGAATATGAGGTGTCTTTGTTTGGCGCTGCGTTTTCTTTGGCTTTCTTTGCCGCATTACTGGTCAGTGAGCTGGTTCCGCCCAGCGTGGGCGCAAGCGGTGGGCTTCTCGGATCTGATGTAGTGACGTTGGGAGATTCTCTCCGGGTCTGCGTTCGGAGGTCAAAGACAGACACGGCAGGGAGGGGAGATTGGTTGTCGATTGGGCGGATTGGGGGGCAGGATTGCCCGGTGAGATGGGTTCAGGAATTCGTGTTGGTCCGAGTGCCCGGGGCCCAATTCTTGATACATCAGGATGGATCAGCAATGTCGCGTTTTCAATTTGAGGCGGTTTTTAAGGCCGGGTTGAAATACCTGGGTTTGCCACCGGGCGAGTTTGGTACACATTCGTTTAGGATTGGGGCGGCAACTGAGGCGGATGCCTTGGGCTTGGATTCAGCGGCTATCATGCGTCTGGGTAGATGGCGTTCTAATAGCTATAAGTCGTATGTGCGACCTGATTTGGTTTTAAAGTGTGATTAAGCTTGGAGGTTCCCTGGTTAGTTCTCCCACCCCCCCCCCCTTTTCCTTCCTCGTTTCTTTGGGTATCGTTTTATGCTAATCCTGCCTGTATCTTCATTTGACCGGAATGTAGCTTGATTTTTCTTTGTTAGGGTCTCGGCGCCCCCAGGTGTGGATCTTGGGGCATTCTTATGTGCATTGGGCAGCGGTTCGAGCAGGACGGAGGCCGTTGGGTCCGAATTTGGGCCTCTCACAGGCCGACGTCCATTGGAGAGGTGTCCGGGGACTACGGTGGGTGCAGTTACTGCCAGAGGTAGTGGCAGTTACGAGGCACACGTACGGACCTGTTGTCCTGATCATCCATGCTGGGGGGAATGATATCGGCCAAGTTAAAATGGCCGAGTTATTATCGTTTATACGGACTGATTTGGCGTGCTTTCAGGACCTGTTCGCCGTTGTGTTGTGGTTTGGTCCGAGATAGTGGCGCGCACGGTGTGGCGAGGAGCGAGGAACATGGCAGCATTGGAGAGAGTGCGAAAGGCTGATTAATGTGCGGGTGTCGCGGTTCATTCGCTCTATAGGGGGAATTGGGTTGGGGCACCAATCTCTGGAAGGGGATAATGCAGATTTGCTGGCGCCGGATGGAGTGCATCTAAATGATATCGGGCTTGATATCTTTTTATTGGACCTGTTGGATGGTGCTGAGAGAGGCCTGGCGTTGCTTGGTGAGGGTGGTCGGGGGACTGAGTAGGTTTCTCAGTTCCCCTTCCTGGCGGAAAGTATGGCAGAAGAAGACAAAGTTAGCACCCTACATGCCTGATGGAGACAGGGAGCATCGGCATTTCAGGAGAAGGAGAGAGAAAAAGAAATATATATATGTCTTCATGCCGATGGTTGTAAATAATAATAAAGCTGTGGCCACTTCCACATTTCCATAAAGAAGGTGTTGGTGTTTTAATTTAAAGAAGGATGGTATAAGGTCCTGGGCAGGTAAGGTGGATAATGGGTCCTTGCAGTCTAGCAGACACTGAAGCGCCTAGGGAGAGTGTCAGGGACTGCAAGGGGTTAAGAAAGGATGGAACGGTTTAAATGATGCCCAGGACCGGGATTGGTGAACAAGGGGTGAGAGGGGCGTGGTTAAGAAGATATAAGACAGGGGGTTGGGGCAGAAAGCCCTCTTACCTTCAAGCTGCAGTGGAAGAAACACCCGCCCTCCCTCCCCTGGTGGTGTTGGTTTTGTTTTTGGAAAAAAAAATTCTACGGTTATATTCTTGTTCTGGCGTTTTTCTGTTTTTTTCGTAGATGTCACAGCTGGCGGAAAGTACGGCAGAAGAAGACAAAGTTAGCACCCTTCATGCCTGATGGAGACAGGGAGCATCGGCATTTCAGGAGAAGGAGAGAGAAAAAGAAATATATATATGTCTTCATGCCGATGGTTGTAAATAATAATAAAGCTGTGGCCACTTCCACATTTCCATAAAGAAGGTGTTGGTGTTTTAATTTAAAGAAGGATGGTATAAGGTCCTGGGCAGGTAAGGTGGATAATGGGTCCTTGCAGTCTCACGTAACATGGTGGCCCACGAAATACATTACCCGGTAAGTCAATACACATGTCAAGACTAGACTACATTAAATTTGCAAATAGGTGAGCGAAAAAGAAAAATTTCAAAGTGCTATTTTAATATCCTCTCCTTTCATCCTATTTTACTATTCTCACAAACCTTTTTCATGCTATATGGCAACTGGCTGCAGCATGAGCCCTTGCCCACTGTTCTGACTGCTCTAGGAAACTAAGAACACTAAGACCCGCCCCCTTATCTAAGCCCCACCCCTATATGTTTGCCAGGAAGGGATCAAAAAGAAATGAACACTTATTTTGATTTCTTTAAATTTCAGGAGCTACAGGGAATCCTGCAGACTGACAAACACTGTGGGTGCGTTTTCTTTAGGACCTTCTAAGGAATAATTACAATAGAAAGTTCCACTATTCCAGAATTTTCCTTTAAATTTTAAAACAAGAATGAACATGTTATTTTTTATAATAGAAAGCACTTCATCAGGGAAGAGCAGGGTTTTCCACCTGCAGGAAATGTAGTAGCCCGCTGTGCAGTAAGGTTGGTCGTGTTCAGCCGGTGGAAATTTTACGTTTCCAATTTCCAGGTGTCTCTAAAGCAGAAAGATCACAATAAGCTGTCACTGTAAAGGACTGTAGGTCAGCTGTGGTCACAGGGTGGCAGCTAATGGGATAACAGCTGGAGCTGACGCCGGACAGTTTGTTACCTGGGTGTCCTGTGATACATGTCAGCTGTCACTCACCTTTACAGGATGACGGGACAGTCACAGAGTTCTGATACAATAACAGACTCTACACCTACAGTAAATCTGCTGAGAGTAAATCAAATTAAATCAATGAATATCAGGGCTGATACTCGATAATATAAAAAAAAAAAATGATTGTATTATTTCTAGTATTTCAATTCTGAATTGTTCCCACTGCGATCATGGACATGTGACCACTGTGGTCAATCAATGGCTGTAGCCAATCTGTGGAAGACAAGTCTCCCCTGTGGTCAATGATTGGCTGAGGGTCAAACCCTTTGACGTAATTTATAAATAAATAGATATGAGAGGACCATAAATAAGAGAGGAAGGAAATAAATATTGGTGATAATTGTGGCGTAGGTGCAATTCCAATTGTCTAGCTGATTTGTACCCTCAAGCTGATTTTTATTTTCACAGCTGAGAGTTTGCTACAGTTGTATCCAGTCTAGACAATCCTCTTTGAGCTTAATAGCTTGGACCCCAGGCTGGTACATTTTACCTGCACTGATTCCTTGTTACAAACCCTCAGAATAGAAGAAGGAACTATCTATCTATCTATCTATTTCATATCTCTCTCTCTATCTATCTATCTATCTATCTATCTATCTATTTATCTATCTATCGATCTATCTATCTATCGATCTGTCTGTATATCTATCTCATATCTAGCTATCTATTGATGTTGGTTGGTTGGTTGGTTGGTTGGTTGGTTGGTTGGTTGGTTGGTTGGTTGGTTGGTTGGTTGGTTGGTTGGTTGGTTGGTTGGTTGGACAGTTGGTTGGTTTTGTTGATTGGTTGGATGATTGGATGGATGGATGGATGGATGGATGGTTGGTTGGATGGATGGATGGATGGATGGATGGTTCGTTGGTTGGTTGGTTCATTGGTTGGCTGGTTGGTTGGTTGGTTGGTTGGTTGGTTGGTTGGTTGGTTGGTTGGTTGGTTGGTTGGTTGGATGAATGAATAAATGAGTGATTGATTAATTGATAGATGGATGGACGGATGGATAGATAGATAGATAGATAGATAGATAGATAGATAGATAGATAGATAGATAGATAGATAGATAATGAGATAAATAGATGTGTAAGAGTGATTGATTGATTGATTGATTGATTGATTGATTGATTGATTGATTGATTGATATTAAACATTTGTATTTTTTGCTAGCTTTTGTAAAGTTTACAGCAACCCTCCCGTCCCAGGACTAAAATTATAAATGTAATGTGGTATATGGAGGAATATTACCTGTTGCCCCCTTTGCCGTGGATCCGGCACTTTGGGGTCCCCTCTGTGTTGTGCCAACATGGCTGCAGTTCTGCTTAGACTAGAGTCTGAGACACTCCCACTGTTCTCGGATTAGCCAGAGCTGCTCACATGAGGCGTGTCTTAGACTCAGTCTGTGAAGCGCTGCGGCCAATTTGGTACAGCCCAGATGGGACCACAGCAGAGGGGTGCAATCGGAGGGCACCACGTAATTTAACTCCATATACCCCATCACATTTATAATTTTGTCCTGGGACCAGGGGGTCGTCCTAATGTTATATAGTGACTAATTTAGACAGTATTCCCTTATAGTGCCCAGCCCATGCCACCTGCTTCTTTAACATCAGGAACACCTTCAGCTGGTTACAGTTGTCTTGACGTATAAATAGTTGCTCCAATTTTGTCCTTACACTAGCGTCAACTTATTGATTTTTTTAATTGACTTTACCAAATCAAAGTGAAAGGTCCGATTGTAAGAGCTTACGGAATAATAGTGGCTATTAAACACAAACCCGGTGGAATAATTCAGGATTAATAACACACTGCCATAGACCAGATGGAAGTAAGTGAAGCTTTCGCTTGTAATTAGTTGATTATAATAACTTAGTTGCCATTTAATTCAACAGGATTCACTGTGTTAAAAGCTGTATTATTCCAAAAAGTTCTATCAGTGCTCCCCGCTCGTGAAGGATTCTGAGTACAAGGAGAAATGTGACGCAATGACACATCAGGATTACATTAGTGAATCATAGACCTGGGTGAGAAAGATCTTGAAAGATAGAAGGAACTTTGTGGGGCACCAAACTTTAAACAATTCGGTCCATCTGTAAACATATGAGCACATAACTGGAGGGTAGCTAAATAGGATCAGTCAACAGCAGGTCCCCCTTTAATGGTCTTAACATAGTCATAAGGATATAGCAATGTACAGTTAAATAAGATCAGTCAACAGCAGGTCTCTTTTAATAGTCCTAGCATAGCCCTTAGGAGATAGCAATATATAGTTAAATAGGATCAGTCAACAGCAGGTCTTTTTTATTGGTCCTAGCATAGTCCTAAGGAGATAGCAATATATAGTTAAATAGGATCAGTCAACAACAGGTCTCTTTTAATGGTCTTAGCATAGTCCTAAGGAGATAGCAATATATAGTTAAATAGGATCAGTCAACAGCAGGTCCCTTTTATTGGTCCTAGCATAGTCCTAAGGAGATAGCAATATATAGTTAAATAGGATCAGTCAACAGCAGGTCGCTTTTAATGGTCCTAGCATAGTCTTAAGGAGATAGCAATATATAGTAAAATAGGATCAGTCAACAGCAGGTCCCTTTTATTGGTCCTAGCATAGTCCTAAGGAGATAGCAATATATCTATCCGTCCTAAGGAGATAAAGCAATATGTCTTGAGCAAGGCAACCACTGCTGAGATATGCAGGGCAAAAAGTTACCCAGGATTTCGTTTCAAAAGGTATTTATTGGTATATCGGTACAGAAATGTGATATACAATTACATTTAATCAATCCTCGCACAGGAGGATACAGTAATAAGTGCTTGTTTTAAACAGGGAGACATTTACAGGGAAGTAAGGGATTTGGAGGGACATAGGGAGGGAAAAATATAAACCAGCCAACTGAGCCATAAAATTGTACATATTAGTCATATGACTGTAGAGCGAGCCTAGTGTCACATTGTTGGACCACAATTTACAGGGTAATAGTATACTGAAAGTCGGGTGAATGAGGGGAGGAGAGCCATGGGTCCCACACCGTACGATAGAGGTGGAGTGAATCAGTTCTCACAGCCTCAAGTTTTTCAAATATAGCTATACGATTGACTCTATTAATAACCATAGAGATATCAAGATCAGCTGTACGCCACTTGGACGCTATATAGATTCGAGCCGCTAAGAATATGAACTGGGCAAGCTTAAATTTAGAGTTCGGCATTCTGGGAGGAATGGCTCCCAGTAGACATGTAGGAAGCCGTTTTGGAACGGTAAACTGGCAGATATTAGACAGATACCTGACCAAAAAATTGAGACTCGTGGGCACGACCACCATGTATGGTACATAGTTCCATCTAAGGGACATCCTCTAAAACACTCGGCCGAAACCGTTGGGTATATGGCGTGAAGCTTTGCCGGGACGTAGTATGCTCTATGTAACAATTTCGTGGACGTCTCAACCAATGATACCTGCCAGCTACCCTTACTAATAGTGTCACAGCATTGTCTCCACTGTGCAGGTGAGAGCGCGGCCCCCATGTCTTCCTCCCACTTCAACATATACGGTAATTTGGTATCGGGGTGTGGGGTATTAAGAATACTATATACCATAGATAACAAACCCTGTCGAGAGGGCGAAAAGATTAATATTCTTTCCAAAAGGGTGTATGTCATTTTAGTTTGGGCAGGGAGTAGTTTGCGCAAAAATGAAAACATCTGGATAGCCCTATAATGTTCAGGGGCAGGGGGGGTATGGGCCTCATTGAATTGTGCATATGAAATCAGATGATCAGCCCTATTGAAGTCATGGATTTTTGTTAAGTTATTAGAATACCACCAACGATAGCTTGAGCTCTGAAGGCCCGAGGGGAACCCTGGATTTCCAATCATAGAAAGCAGCGGGGAGCATCGGGACTGCAGCCCATGTCGGAATCTAACTGATCGCCATAGAATGAGGGAGTGATATGATAGAAGGGAGATATTCTTTAACGTAGTCGGTAGGGGAGATACCATCCACAGCAATGCGCCCCATGAATAAGGTGTAATTTGAGCCGCCTCCAATGAGACCCACACCGGTGCCCTATCTGGCGGAAGATGCGTTAGTAACAGTTGAGCCACCCTAGCCGCCTTGTAGTAGTGTAGTATATTGGGAACCGAAAGCCCCCCCACTCTTTTATGATACATCATGACACGTGTTGATATTTTGGGGCGTTTATTGTTCCAAATAAATTTAAAAATGTCTTTCTGGAGGAGTTGCAGATCACCTTTCTGGAGGGGGATAGGAAGAGTTCTAAATAAATAAAGTAATCTGGGGAGGGTCACCATTTTGATCGTATAGATTCTACCCACCCAAGAGATCGGTAGTTTAGTCCACTTCGCCATATCAGCCCTAATGTTCTTAAATATCGGTGGGTAATTGTATTTATACATTGTATCAAGGGAGGGGGTTAAAGCTATGCCCAAGTAGGGGAGGTAGTGTGTTTAGGTGTGGAAGCCAAAATTTATTTCTATCAGTTTTTGCAGGGAAGGTGGAATGTTACAATACAGGGCCTCCGATTTAGATTGATTCACATGTAGTCCTGAGACTGCGGAGAAGGAGCCGAGAGCCGCCATCAGATTCGGGAGGGAAGTCAATGGATTAGTGAGCGTGAGGATGAGATCATCAGCAAAGAGACTTATCTTTTGTTCCCCTTTACCAACCCTCGGTCCCGCAATGTTTGGATTACATCTAATGAGTTCTGCTAACGGTTCCATAGCGAGTGCAAATAAAGCTGGCGAGAGGGGACAGCCCTGTCTAGTACCTCTCCGTATGTGTATAGGATGAAGTGTGGTAGTTGGTAGTTTAAGGTGTGCCTCAGGGTTGTAGTATATTGTCTTGACAGCCCGAAGAAAGGGGCCCCCAATCCCCACCCTTTCTAATACTTTAAATAGGTATTCCCAGGAAAGGCTATCAAAAGCCTTTTCTATGTCTAACGCTAAAAGGACCATCCTGGATTTAGTAACGTTGGCTGAATGTATAGTATTGAGGATTTTCCTAACATTATCCGGTGCTTCCCGTCCTGGAATAAATCCTACTTGATCTCTATGAATTAATTGGGACATAAACCTGTTCAACCGTTTGGCTAGAATAGAAGTGAATATTTTAGTATCTAGGTTAAGTAACGATATCGGTCTGTAATTACCTGCCATCAAGGGGTCCTTGTTAGGTTTGGGAATAACTGTAATCATGGCGGAGAGGAATTCAGTAGGCATGGGCCAAACTTTCATCAGGTCTGTACAAAAGGTAACTATATGCGGGACTAACTGCTGAGAGAATTTTTTGTAGTATAAGGCCGTGAATCCATCGGGTCCCGGGGCCTTCCCCAATTTCAACTCTTTAATAGTGTCCTCTACCTCATCGCTCGAAATCTCAGCATTCAAACATTCAATATCCTTTTCGGAAAGTTGAGGGATGTTGACAGAAGCCAAGAAATCCCTCACCGCAGCCTCAGACGGGGGCTGAAGGGTTGGCATATAAAGTTTGGTAGAACTTGGTAAAGACCTCATGAATACGGTCCGGGTTAGAGGTGGTCTGTCCCGGGCGTGAGTGGATACGAAACACCTGATTGATTCGCTGCCGAGCCTTAAGCTGTTGGGCCATAAGTTTATCTGGTTTATTGGCCCATTTATAATATTTTGATTGCGTCCATCTAAGGGCTTTTTCTGTCTTATTGGTCAGTAACATAGCAATCTGGAACTTAGCGTCTTTAATAGCACGAATGAGATACAAGGAAGGACTTCGTTGATTGGCCGCCACCAGTCAGGCAAGTTTAGCTTCAAGAGCATTTTGAGCCTGAGACCTTTCTTTTTTACAACGAGATGCCATTGCTATTATCCTGCCCCTAATAAATGCTTTATGGGCAAGCCACACAGTATGTGAGTTAACATCAGGAGTGGAGTTGTCCATAAAGTACTGAGAGAGTTCAGTCTGAATCTGGAGCTGAACAGTAGGGTTAGATAAGAGTGACTCATTGAGCCTCCAGGAGAAGGGCATGACGCCTCGTTTGGAAAAGTCAAATTCAGCTAGAACTATATCATGATCCGACCAGGCCGACAGGATATGTCTAGAGTAGGCCAATGAGGGGAGGGAGTTAGTTGAGGCCAGGATCATGTCGATCCGGGTGTATAAACGATGCGCCGGAGAGAAGTATGTATAACCCCGTTGCGCCCCATTATATTCTCTCCAAGTGTCTGCAATAAAAAGCGAGCCCAGAATCTTATTGATCAAAACCGCCTGAGTACGCGTGCGTCTAGAGGGAGCGGGCGAGGAACGGTCTAGTGTAGTGTTCATCACAAAATTAAAATCCCCACTCCATATTAAGTGTTGGTATTGTAGAGAGAGTAAGGTATCATGTAACCCGTCAAAAAACTGAAGCGGGTCTTCATTTGGAGCGTAAGAATTCACTATACATAGGACTTTATCATATAATACACCTAGGATGATCACAAATCTGCCCTGGGGATCTACTATAGACTCAGTGACCTGGATAGGAAGATTATTCTTAATTAAAGTGATCACTCCGCGTGACTTAGAGGGAAATGTAGCAGAGTAAAATGTAGTGTACCGGGGATGGAAGAATTTAGGATGAGATGTAGGTGTGAAATGGGATTCCTGCAAACAAATAACATCGGGGTTATGCTTAACATAAGAGAGAAAAGCTTTTCTCCTTTTTTGCGGTGAATTGAATCCCCTCACATTATGACTTAGTACTCTGCACATAATACGAGGAAGGAGGTGGCATACTCTCGGTAGGTACACAAAGCAGAAAATTACTAGGCATACAGTGTAACGGAAGTAGGTGACTGGTACTTTTAGCATATAGGCTCGTATATGGCATAGAGAGCGAAATAAACAGGTTAAACAAAAAACAATGGACAAGTGTCCAACTATTCTGTGGAGTATTCCGCAGACAGGTAGCACCTCTAGGGGTGCACATCTCTGCTACAGCAATTCTCACAAAAAAGGAGGCCAGCATGGTGGCCAACAGCACTAAGCCTGATGATAGGATCTAGCCAAAAAGTTCCTTGGTACAAGAAATAGCAATGATGGCCTAGATGAGGCGATGCATATAGAAATAATGTAGTTCCCCATAGGGCATGATACTCATCTGGATATCATGCGAGGATCCTTATACATTGAGTCCTCCTATTCCCCGGGGATCGGGCAGCCTAGCAGTGGAGTTTGATGTTCTCGGCCCGGGTGTCCAGGTCCTAGTCGGCCGTTGAGGTCTGGGCGGAAGGGCTGAGACAGGGACCAATGGAAGTTCAGCACACTGCAAGGCATCTCGACCCTCTGCCGGCGATTTAACCACATAGGTTCTGTTGTTGACCTGAAAATTAAGCGAAAAGGGGAATCCCCATCGGTAACGGACCTGGGCCGTCTGTAAAGCTTGAGTAATGTCCCGCATTTCTCTTCCACGTTGGAGTGTAGAAGGTGCCAAATCCGCATACAAGTGGACTGAGGGTGGCATCCCCGGTAGGGGTGAGAGATTCCGTGCCGCCATTAGGATCCGATCTCTCGCCTCTGGATAATGAAATTTCAGTATCACATCACGTGGCAAATCCTGGTTGCGTGGTCGCGTCAGGGCTCTGTGAACATTATCCATCCGAAATAAATCAGTGGCAGCTTGAGCTATGAGGGTACGAAACAACGTGATGAGAGTGGGTTCCAGATCTGTAACAGTTTCCGGTAGGCCTCTGACACGCAGATTTCCTCTCCGGGACCTATTCTCAAGATCTTCTAATTTCAATTCCAGTGCCTCCAACTGTGCTGCATGTGTATCGATATCTCTGCGGTCCGTCTCCAGGGCATCCGCCATGTCATCGGCCCGGGTCTCTATGTCAGAGACTCGTTGTACCACTTCATGTATTTGGCGGGAAAATTCGGCCACCGCCTGTGTTAGTTCTGTGCGGAACAATGCTACAATATTCCTGAATAAGTCATCAGTGTCAGTGTGGGTAGCGGTCGCTGAAGGTGAGGGCGGCAAGGATGTTTCTGCCGTTGACGAACTCTCACTGACCTGAGCTGCAGCCGGGTCGGCCATGAGGGATTGCCTCGTGGTTCGGAAGATCTCCGGTATAGTTTGTGACGGAGCTGGAGTCGCTGGTCCCCGAGGCTTTGATTTGTTGGTCCGGGTCATACTGTACATTACTGGACTTTTTTGGCTGCGAAGGAGCTGTGTAAAACAGCGCTAATACGGCTTGTTCAGTGCTGCCGGAGCAGAGCTCACATCAGGTGCGTCCTGTTCGTGGAGCTTCGCGCATGCGCCTCGTTACCCAGGATTTAAAGGGATTGTCTGATAACCCCCAATTAAGACCCTCATCTATCAGACGGGGCAGAGAGTGGCTAGAAAGAGTCTCTCATTCTGGCGACACCCATGCATTGCACAGATATTGCATTGATTTCCACGGGCACCATGTCATGCTTAATTTCCCCTAAGGTGGCGCTGCAGGGAAATTGGACCCTTGCCGCTGGATTCCCGAATGTTGCTGAATGGTTACCTGCACTGTGTGTAGGCGTCATCTTCCAACTTGGCACCACATATCCTGCAGTTTCCCACCATGTTCCTCCCCAGTATTGTCCTCTTATTTCGTACAATGTTTGATCTCCTCACTGATGACCTAGCTTGACATTTACAGACATCTCCCCTATTGCTCTAGTGAGTGACTTTCTTCTTCGGCTCAAGGAGAACCACCTTGCAACTTTAACCAAAGTCTATTGGATACAGGGGCCCTAGTGAATCCTGAACATCTGTGGGACGTGAGTGAAGGTACTTCAAAAGTCACTGCTAAAACTGGGAATCTTTGGAAAGAATATGACCCTGCCCGTAGCCGTGGCCCCGGTTCCAAGATCTGCAGGTATGGACTCCCTAAATATTATAACGTCTTGGAGAACGTCTTGAAGTCTATGAGCGTAATGTCGATTTCCCGCCCTGACAGTCGGCGTTTTTTCGCACAGAGTCATAGGCTTAATTTATTTGTTGAAGCTTAATTTATGTCAAGCTTTCCAATCTCTCTACTTTCATAAAGCCGATTTCAAGTCATAATTCAAAGTAGCCCCGAGACAATTCTCAACATAAAGTTCAGGCCTTAGCTTTTTAAGAAAATTAATTGTCAATCACAAGTTACTGTTCTCGGAATAAACCCTTGATTGTTATTATTAAAAGTTATTCATATATTTTCCCGTGTTCACCAGGATTAGAGGGACATGAAAGAGAAAAAAAAATCTCATACATAGAACACGCAGATATTTTTGTTTGATATTTTTTGGGTTCACCCGCTGCAGATGTAGGAGTCGTTTAGCTCATTTTGCCAAAAAAGGCCCCTTTAAATAAACATGTTTGGGATCATTTCATTAACAGGAAAGGGGAACAATCCACATGAATCATATGTTTTTAGGTTGCAATACAATTCTCTAAATGACCTAATACTAGAAATAAAGGGTTACTTGTGCTATGCAATACCTGGCACTGTAGTGTCATTGACCTTTTATGCAATTCGGGTTGCATGACTTTCTTTTTTCCCCAACTTTTCAATGTCAATTTTTTTTTTCTTCATGCCCCATATGGGTTTTCATTGATATCGATGGGATACAACAAACGTTGAATCATGATGCCACTCATGTTGGGTTGGACTGACCTATCGTAAAAACAGAGGATCTTCCAGTGGGTCCAGGCTGTGACATGGCACTTGGCCCAACACAACTGGGCCCATTGGCCTCCAACAGTGCACACATTTTATTACTTTTTGGGTTACTTACTAAACAATGTAATAGTGGTCCTTATTGATAAAAGTGACCTGCGTGCAATGATAATTGAGTTTATGATACAATTAAAGGGCACTTCTTCTGTTTAGCCCTGAATATCATTCCCCAAGATGGCCCAATGTACCTCAGTCAGACGCGTAGAATAATGACAACCTGGCTCTCTGACGGGTAAAACCGGTTGCGAGATAATTATACAACACATTGTAATAGAAAGTCTTTTGTAATATATTTGATCTATTTACTGTTGATGCCTTGCTTTGTACTCCATAGCAGAAGTAAATTCAATGTATTCAGCCTGTCCCCCCTATTATCTGCGTGCAGTGGTCTGTTCCACAAGAATTCTCCAGACCTGGCTGCATCGTCCTGGAACAGACCACTGATACACACAGAAATGAGGGGTGTTTATTAAAGTCAGTTATTCATGGATTATTTATTTTTTTCCCCCATGGGATTTTCCTGTTATTTAAAAGTCGCTCAACTTTTTCCCCACCTGTCCTCGCGACTATCACAAGATAAAAAAGTTGCACTTCTAAAAAATTGTCCACAAGTCACATGATCGGAATTACTATAGGTGACACTTACAGTGCCACGTGACCACATGTAATGTAGCTCCAACCTAAGAGTTTACCATATACTTCTCCTTGCTGTAGGGGATTAGTTTATTTATTTATGGCCTTGAACATCTCCTATTATTGTACTTATGCCTCATTTCCTCTAACACTTTGCTGGAGGCAGAATTGAACAGATTCCCAGATCCCGGCTTCCCTCTTTGGTGCCTGGAGAATAAAGGATTTGTATAATGCAAAAGTTTGCATTAAAAATGGACAGGACATATAAACTCCCAGTAGGGGGCACTAATATAAGAATGATATATTAACAGCAAGGATAACAGGAGCGCCTCATTCACCTTACAGCAGCTTTCAAATGGGTTGTCCAGTCATGTGGTGTATAATGTGTAATGAATAGTTGTACAACTTTTTATTATACACTTTGTTTCCATGCTGCACGTTTTTCAAGATCTCTGCTTGCTGTCAATGAATGCGTAGAATCTTACAATGTATCCGTAATATTAACCCTGGAGTCAAAACAGGATAGAAAGTTGTGCTGTCTTTAGCACAGAAGATTGTTCACACTGATACATTGTAACAAAACCTCAACTGAGTAAGCAATTCAGGTCTTGAGATGTTACAGCTTGATCTTGACATTTTTGATAGGATATGATGTCAATATGTGATCAGTGGGGGTTGGACCTGCTGGGACCTCCCTGATGCCTAGAATGAATATATTTTTCCTGACACAGCGCTGCTCTCTACCAAGCACAGTTTTTGGTATTTCAACACAGCACCATGACAGTGAATAGTGCTGTGTTGCACTTGATTCCATGACAGTGAATGGTGCTGTGTTGCACTTGATCCCATGACAGTTAATAGTGCTGTGTTACACTTGATTCCATGACAGTGAATGATGCTGTGTTGCACTTGATCCCATGACAGTGAATGGTGCTGTGTTGCACTTGATCCCATGACAGTGAATGGTGCTGTGTTGCACTTGATCCCATGACAGTGAATGGTGCTGTGTTCAGGGCCGCCATCAGGGGGGTATTAGGGGTAGTGGTGTGAGGGGCCTGGCCAAACCTAACTGAAAGGGGGGCCCGGCAACTGCCGCAACATTCTTTTGGTAGGAAAAAACGGGCCCCTGTAATGGGGCCCGTTTTTTTCACCAAAAGAATGTCGTGAGGTGCTGCTGCTGCTGCTGCTGCGGGCCCCCTCCCCTCGTCATGGGGGGCCGTCAAACAGTCCGCCTGCGCGCGCGCACCCGATCGCGCGCACAAGGAAACTCCCGCGCATGCGCACTCGCGAGCGCGCACCCACGAACGCCTGCTCTGGAGACCGCCCGCGCGCGCACCCGCGATCGGCCGCGCGCGCACCCGCGAACGCAGCCGCGGACACACATGGACAAAACTTACTTGGAGCCTGGCTGGAGGTGAAGGACTGGACGTCTGGACCGAAGACCTCGCCTGGAAGACATCGCCGGAAGAGGACTTGAGTGGGAGCAGCTCTTCTGACACGGTGAGTAAATTATCTCAAAGTGCTATTTATGTATGGCCCTGTTCACACAGTATTTTGCAGGCAAAAAAAAATCTGCCTCAAAATTCCTTAAAGAATTTTGAGGCAGATTTTGACCTGCCCACACTATCTTGCCGCGTTTTTTTGCTGCGTTTTTTGCTCGCGGCGATTGAGGACAGCAGACAAAAAACGCAGCGAAAAATGCATTTTCTGCCTCCCATTGATTTTGATGGGAGGTCAGAGGCGGAACCGCGGCAAGAAAGGACGTGCTGCTTTTTCTTTTTTCCGCAACTGGCTCCCATTGATTTCAGATGAAATCAATGGGAGGCGGTTTTGGAAGTTGTTTGGTGCTGATTCTGACGCAGTGTCCGAGTCAATATCAAGGCCCAAAAACTCTGTGAACTGGGCCTTATTGTTAGGGCTTATTCAGACGAACGTGTAATACATCCGTGCAACGTGTGTGATTTTCACGCGCCTTGCACGGACCTATGTTACTCTATGGGGCCGTGCAGACTGTCAGTGATTTTCACGCAGCGTGTGTCCGTGTGTCCGCTGCGTAAAACTCACGACATGTCCTATATTTGTGCATTGTTTGCGCATCACGCACACATTGAAGTCAATGGGTGCGTGAAAATCACGCCCAGCACTTCCGCAGCCGTATAAACTATGAATGAAAACAGAAAAGCACCACGAGCTACAAACATACAAACAGAGTGTCATAATGATGGCGGCTGCGCGAAAATCACGCAGCCACGCATCATACGTTGCTGACACACAGAGCTGTTATGGACCTTTTGCATGCGCAAAACGCCACGTTTTTTGCGCGTGCAAAAAGCACATGCTCGTGTGAATCCGGCCTTAGGGTAGGAACACACTAGGCATGAACACTGCGGATTTTATGCAACACATTTTATTGTGGAAAATCCGCAGCGTATCACAGTCGCAGCAGAGTGGATGAGATGTGAACAAATCTCATCCACACGCTGCAAAAATAATGGACCTGCAGTGTGGCTTTTTGGCTTTTTAAGCCGCAGCGTGTCAATGTATTCTGTGGGATCGCTGCTCCTCTGTTGCGGAAATGCTGCGGTTCTGCCGCAAAAATCACAAATGAGAAAAAAAAAAGGTACTTTTTTAAATTGATAAAGTTTAGACTTACCCCGGCCGTAGTCCTGGTGACGCGATCCTCTATTCTTAGCGCAGCCCCGCCTCCTGTCATGACGTTTCATCCCATGTGACTGCTGCAGCGGTCACATGGTCTACAGCATCATCCCAGGAGGCGGGGCTACGTTCAGAAGAGAGAGATGCGTCACCTAAACTACGGCCGGGGCAAGTCTAAACTTTTTTTTCCCTGCAAGATTCCCGCAGCGGACACGCCTCACGAAACCTGCGCCACTATTTGGTGCGGTTTTGCTGGCAGAATTCCCTGCGGCTACCGGGGCGGATAAGCTGTGTAGTTTTACTCAGCATATCCGCCTAGTGTGTCCCTTATGATGTCGCTCCTGGAGCTGCTGCCGGTCTCTAAATAGGCAGTTGGTCCAGTAGAATTTGGAATTATTTTTTTTTGGGAACCAGCTTAAAAAAATACAAAACTTTTGTGTTAGGGCCTCTTCACATCACCATTCTTTCTACCAAAGGCAAGTCGCGGCAGTTTGCCGGGCCCCCCTTTCAATTAGGTTTGGCCGGGCCTCTCACATCAGTACCCATAATACCCCCCCTGATGGCGGCCCTGGGTACCATGATATAGTTCTGGACGGAGTACCGTTAACAGGCGGTGCCACGGTAGGGGGGCCCAGAAAATTTAGCTGTAGGGGGCCCTGAAATTCCTGATGGCGGCCCTGGCTGTGTTGCACTTGATCCCATGACAGTGAATAGTGCTGTGTTGCACTTGATTCCATGACAGTGAATGGTGCTGTGTTGCACTTGATCCCATAACAGTGAATGGTGCTGTGTTGCACTTGATCCCATGACAGTGAATAGTGCTGTGTTGCACTTGATCCCATGACAGTGAATAGTGCTGTGTTGCACTTGATCCCAGTTTTAAAGGTATCTGCTTGTTGTGTTTTAACGGGAACCTTCATTGTTTACTTTCAGAGGATAAAAGATGAAGGTTCCTATTGAATGACTGCAAGCAGAGATCTTAAAAATGTGAGGAAATGATACAAAACTCTATTTAAAAATGGTATAACTTTCATTGCTCACTTCCCCATATTACTTTACATCAATCAATTAATTAATTAATCAGTCATGTACGGGAATATCCCCCTTATTCTTAAAAAAGAAGTTCTGCAGCAGACTTTCAAATATAAATGTACTCAGCCTGTGGACTCCTTGGAGACTTTCAATATTCTTAGAATTTACAGTAAGGGGAACGTTATCCCATGTAAATTAATATTATTAGTATTAATAGCTAATCTTTGTATTACAGATGTAGCAGAGCTGAGTTTGTCATTTGATACAAGTTGTATTGTTTTTTTTTCCCCACAGTTCTCAGTGTATTACTGCTATGACATCCTGGACCAAGCTACGAGAAGTAGAAGAAGAAGTCACAGGAGGAACATAGCACATAGAAATTGAAGAGTTCCCAGCACAACTAAGTTTTAATTTTTGAGTAACAATCTGCTTTAAGGATCTTGCTGATTCGGGAATTATAATTGATATTAATGTTA
Organism: Rhinoderma darwinii; assembly: GCF_050947455.1. NCBI lineage: Eukaryota > Metazoa > Chordata > Amphibia > Anura > Rhinodermatidae > Rhinoderma > Rhinoderma darwinii. The sequence goes on from NC_134696.1 coordinate 22,470,103, forward strand.
CATTTCCTTACATGCTGGAGATGCCAATTAAACATCAGGAAATGATTTGTAACATCAAAATGAAAAGCTGCAATCGCTGAAGACTTTTCTAACTCTCACATCAACCAATATTTTTTTTTCTCAAAAGAGACACTGCATATAATTCACAGTAGATCATTGCTTGTCAAGCCTTACAGTAATAGAGAATGTGGGCAGGCAGGATTAATAGTCCTTTCCACTCATCGATGAAGAAGTAACTTATTTTCTCCGCGACTCTATTACCGTTTATCTCTTATATAACAATGTTTTCTCAAGCAAATGATAGAATTTCAATGTGGCGGTGTATACTGCAGATATTAGTAACCACGCAGGACGGGCCCTCGAATCGTTAGGAAACATGTCAAGAAAATGTATCGGATAATTTCATCATTATTGAGACAGTGATGAAGCAATAGGAGCAGAGGGTGCAGTTTCACCTGGTGCCTATAGGGGGCACAACTCATCTCAAAATTAAAAAGTGTATGATCCAAATTAAATAGGTCAATCAAGACTCCCTACTTTCCTGGTAGACTTCATTTACTTGCACCTCTCAATGAGCAGTATTGGATGGGATTAAAAAGATTCTCATCAATGGCCATCAACGATTGATCGCCGGTGATCCAACCTTCGGGACCACCGCCAATCAGCACAATGAAGGGGCCATGGCGCACCTGCAAGAACACACAGCGGCTGGTACTCAAGTAAATGAGCCAATGGAGAGAATGCCCTTCATTGTGCATATTGGCAGGGGTCTCGGACGTCAGACCCTCACTCTCGAAAATTCATGGTCTATCTTTAAGGATAGGCCATCAATGCTAAAGTTCTGGAGAACCCCTTTAGTTAGATGAACATAAAATGGAAATCTTATTTGTCAGCCCTCCTTGGATAAGAGGGGATGAATGCGATTCTTGTACTGGGATCAACCTTAAACTGAATCAGTTATTTATTTATTTATTTTATTTATTTTTTAAACGGTCATTTATTAGTAAATCAGAATTTACAGCAATTTAAAAAATATTTTCTATTCCGTTCAGACTGCCATTATTGCAAAAATGACAATGCTCTTTGTTAACATCACAGGCTAATAGAGGGATTGGTAGGTGACGGACCCCCTCTAAGATGTCCATATGTCCTATAGGGTTGCGTGGACAGGGGTATTATTGAGACAACCCCTTAAAAAAAGACATGGGGTTTTCAGTTAGAATGAGGCAGGACCGGGACATGGGGTGACTTTATAGCAGTTTTGTCCTTCAAATTCAGTCATCCATGGAAAAATATGCAGCTCTGTTAAGTGAACTCGTATGATTGACAGGAACAATTAAAGGTCTTTGGGCAGACCATGATGTTCATTTCCTTAAAATTACTTTTTGGATGAAATTTTATCACATTATGTCCTATAATAGTTTCCTAATATAACTATATAGACTGTATGTTTATGATTATTACTGGTTTTCGCTGAGGGATCCAAATATCTAGATATCATTACCAGGAGAAATCCCTAAAGTATTATGGTGATTGCTGAGCTTTAGGATGACGATGTATATACCTGCCCTAACTGAAGACATGTCGGTGAAGACGGCTCATGAATACAAGCTGCTCTTCTGAAATACGCAATTCATTTAGAAATGTGTAAACGTACTAATTGGTTGTGATAAAGATGTTGTCCTCTGGTCCCTGAAGCTTCATTCCCAAAACTTAGCGGCCATAGGCAAAGCGGCTGCGGGTGATGTAGTGTCCACTTGTCATGTGACCGCTTCACCCAATGGTTCTAGAGCTGTAGTGCGGTCTCAAGACTAGGTCATGTGACTGTTAGACAGGACATTATAGTGTATGTGACATAACAGAGTGGGCCGTAGCAAAAATTCTTAATCTCAGACCCCCAGAAAACAGTTGTAATTTGAGCAGTGACCCGGCAGCAAGTGTTTAATTCTTCTGCAGTGCCTCCACAGGGGAAATGAAGCATTACATGTTTCCCGTTTAAATCAAAAGGTTACCTGTATAATACACAGTAGTGTTTGATCCTCCAGATTGGTAATTCAGTGTTATCATAGGGACACAGGACCAAATAGCCACCAATCAGATCCCTGCTTTAATTTTATTATCTGTACAAAAAAAGGAAAGTTACATTCTTGTTTACTATCATGAAGATGAGGCCGGTGCCCCTGTGATAACACTGAAATGGCAAAGCATACAGAGCAAGTTTTGAACAAGTTATTCTTACATGAAGGCTACAAGCAGATGTCCTGATTGGGGGTCCCCCTCTATTAACTCCAACCTGTAACTGTCAGGGCATGCTGATAGTTGTAGTTTTGCAACAGCCGGACTGCCACAGGCTGGGGAACCCTCAGGGGTTTCTAATGTAGACATCACTTTAAATTCGATTCACCACTAGTTTTCAGGTAAAAAGAATTTACCTTCAGTCCAAGGGAAATAAATAAATAGGACTCTAGAGAGGGGTCATGCTTCACTTAGTAAGAAAACGATGTCTGTGTAGCATCTTACAGATGTCATAAAAAACCCCACATAAAACTACATGTAAAGCAACGAAGGTTTCACCATCAGCATGGAAGGGGTTTTTACTGTAAGAGCAGTCGACCGTGGAACTATCTGTCCCATTGTGTTATTTGATTCGATGAATGACTGTAAATGTTCTGATTATGCGTTCGGATGTTTTTCTTGTTAGATATAAGATCATAAATGATATGTACTATATAACTGGAGATAGGTAGCTGATCCATGGATTTATTCTGATTGCCTTATCGGATTCGGGAAGCATTTTTTCTCTTAGTGTGAAGTAATTGTCAACCAGGAGGGGTACATAGAGGTGAGTGGGCCCCACAGTAACGTGGTATCCTCCTCATTATGGTTCTGGGTTTTGCCACCCAGGATAGAATGTCTCGGTATTTGTTTCTACCTCCACTTCCTTTCCATGTCTTTTGACCAATCCCCTACCCGCAATGCAGTTCTTCTGGAGTCCTGCAGAAGTTCAAAGAGGATGCGATCATCAAGAGATTGGCCCACTCTCTATAAGTACCCCATAGCAGTCGCGTGGTCTGGCTCTACAATATGTACGCCATTGTTTGCAGCTACCTCATAGGGTTTTCTTGACTTCTTCTGGATCAACATTGTAGGACGATAGATTGAGCTTGATGGACTTTTCAACCCAGTGAACTATGCAAAAACCAGACCACAGTTTCATGCCATGTCTGAACGAGTCCGACATGCGCCCATCCAGAACCTTATCAGTATCTAAGTTATGCAAGTTTTACCGAACCGACGTTAGAGAAAAACTCCCGTAGAATGAACTTCACGCTTTCAGTACTGAAGTTTCTCTTACCACATGTACCTTTAGTTTTCCACCGCCTGATTCATGTTCTTCTATTTTCTATGGAGGTGCAGATCAGTGCACATAATAGATGACACAAACTTTTTGGGTAAAATAAAGGCCGGATACTTTTTTGGTCATCTTTTACAGCAGCGTCTCAAAGCAATAAAGATTTAAGTAATGATATGCGGTAAAGGCCTGACTCCTGTATGAAAAGAGCTTAGAAAACTATTGAGAAATGACTCAGATTACAGACCTGACGCAGTAAGGATTTGCTAAGATATTAAAACGATCAAGCTCGCCCTTCCCTTGATGTGTATGACAGTGTATTTTTTTTAAGTAATCTCTTTTCACGTAGCTCAAGGGTGGGCACACATTCACTAAGACCATAAAGATTCGGAAAGTACTGTATATAAAGAGGCTGAATGTTGAAACAGAAATATAAGAAAATTGAAGTCCCTTAGCCATTCTATTATGCTCTGCCTGACAATGGATTAAAATGAATGGGGTATTCTGAAACTTTGATATTAATATTCTATCCTAAGGATAGGCCGTTAGTAACAGATTGGTGGGGGTCCGACCCCTGACACCCCCACTGATCAGCTGCAAGAAGGGGCCATGTTGCTACGGTCAGCCCAGCATCCACTTCATTGATTACCAGGCATAGCGCCATACATTTTGTAGCGGCTGTGCCTGGTACTGCATCTCTGCAGATCAGTCCAACTCAAGTGAATGAGACTGAGCTGCAATACCAGACACAGCCACTACCAACTGTACGGAGCTGTGGTGAGAACGCAATAACGGGGATGCAGCACTGACCGGATGGGATGCTCCCCATTTAGTCAACTGATCGATAGGAGTGTCCGAAGTTGGACCTCTACCGATCTAATATTTATGACTTAGTCTAAGGATAGGCTATCCATATCAAAGTCCTGGAAAACCGCTTTAACCCTAAAACCACTAAGTATTATTTAGCGCCATATCATGATATTAAATTACAGTATTATGAGGAAGTTATATGGCAGTATTATTTGGATACTGCAATTTTTTTGGGCACTGTAAGGTGGTATTATGTGGGCTAAATGTGACAGTGTTATATTGGCATTATATGGCGGTATTATGTGGACATGTTATGGAAGTATTATTTAGGCATTGTATAGCAGTGTTATTTGGACACTGAATGTCAATTTTACTGGATGCCAGTACTGTGTGTTTAATCTGGGCGTGATATGGTAGTATTTTTTGGATACTGTATGGTGCTATTATTTGGGCTCTGAATGGCCGTTTTGTGTGATCATTGTATGGAAGTAGGATTTGATATTGTGTGGCAGTGTTTTGGGGTATAAATATTGGGGTATGTACAGGCCCAGTGCCCCATTTTTTTTAAATAAAACCAGCCGTGCTGAATCGGTGTAATGTGAAGCTCCTGGTTCGCCAATGCAAAATCTGTAACAAAACCCTCTACTTGCCAAGTGCCATTTATAACACTGGTAATTTTTTTGTGGCAGAGGGGCTTTTGGCCCCCTCTATTGCCCGAGGTTGTGTGTAACTACTACCCATAGCCCATAGCTATGTCTTCAAGATGCTTTTTTAAAGATAAAATATGACTGTTCTGTACACTTTTTTAGAAAAAGAGTTTTGATATATTGTCTTTCCGAAAGTCATGAGGGAAATAATGTATAAACTTCAAAAAATATTAGTAACAAAAGGAATCCAGTGTGTTAGCTGTAATGGACCTTGGCTGTGAGCCCATAACTATTCTCCAGGACCATAAAACTTTCTAGATAAGATATGATGCCAACTTTATTCACATTTGAGAAACTGCAGCGTGCTAGCGGGGGGAGGGTGGGGTATTTTTACCAGAGGAAATATTAATTTCAGAAGTAAAGGCTGTAACTAAGTGATATAGTATAGACTCAGATGCTCGAAATAGTCAACTATGTGGGGCTTGGGGATTACTGACCTTAATAGATAAACAGATCTATAACACACATCTACTAATTTCTGAATTCCATCCCATATTGATCTGCCATTGTAAATAGTTCTGCCCTATAGGGCCAGTAAGAGCCATACAGTGGAATATGTAAAATAGCTATTATAATTCGCAGGTCATGACCATCATAAGCACATGACTATATTATGGATCTGTTCTGTACAGAGTTGCAATACGGAGTACAGAGGTATTAATAATTCTAGGAGAAAATATGGTGGTACACAGAGGTCCTATGGCTCCATAATACTCTAACGCACTGTGCACACAAATTTGCCTTAGACAGGTGCATAGAAAGGATGGGGCTGGTTGGGCATTTGACCCGGGTACTGGGTGCAAGGGGTGTTACCAAGAAGCCACTCTGCCTGGGCCAGGGTATTGAAATACAGGGCTTGGGCAGAAAACTAAAACTTTTGCCGAACTTTTGCCAAAATGGACCACAAAGAAGGGTGGGGTTATGCTATTTTTTTTTATTAAAGGCGCCGATCCCATAAGGAAAAGAGGCGGGGCTTAAGTTGTTCTGCAATTTGGGATTCAAATGTTGCTATGTTGGTTCAATACAATATTTGCATCTATTTTTTGATAACCGGCACCAGATAAACATCTAAGAATTGGGTGCATTTGGCAAATCAAAGTCCACCCGTAAATGAAGCCCATTTGATCTTATCAAAAAGTATTGAAAAATAAGAAAAATATTTAAGGCCCTGCTACACCCCTTATTTGCATATCACACCCTTTATTAACAGGTTCACACCCATGCTTACTGGGCACCTCAAACAGCACCACAGATCTCTGCACAGGTTTATAGCCCTAGAACTTTTTTGTATGTTGCTGGCTCATTCTGGGAGTTGTAGTACATACAAAACAGCCTAACAAGCAGACTGTGGAGTATGTAATCATATCCCAATTTTCACAGCAAAACCAGACAAAGTCGCTAGCATATAATCTTCAGTCATCCTCATATATTCTGACACTATAATGACCCAGTATTATTCCATTAAATCAGAAAGAAGGCGGCTTATTACATCTCATGTGTCATTCACCGGCCCATACTTCCAAATTACCCAGGACTGCTGAGAAATTGCATCCTGAGCTTATTTTGCACAATTGTGTCTCATCATCACTTAGGAGAATTTCTGCCTTAACTCTGGCACGTCTATCCAGCACTGTTTACTGAGGAATTTTTGTCCTTTTGCTGAAGGTCGACTTGTTATTTTGTTTTTTTTGCTCATCATCGCTATAAAAACACTGCAGCGTTTTTGTGAAACCTTGAAAACATTTATTGATATTAATCACAGCATTTCAGTTCTCATGATACAAATTCCCCATTGAGTAGTTTTGAATACAGCAAATTCTATAAAATCACTTAAAGGGTAACTAAACGTTCAAAAATGTCTAACACGTCATAGTCACATGTCAGAAGTTTTGATCGGTGGGGGTCCAAACACTAAGACCCCCACCGATCGCTAAAACGAAGCCGCAGAAGCGCTTGGATGAGCGCTGTGCCGGTTCGGTTCTGATCGGCTTTTCTCGGAAAGCCGAGCAGTTGGTGTATGGACTCATAGACTTTCTATTGAGCCCATACACCTATTGCTCTGCTTTCCGAAAAAAGAAACCAAGCGGCTCAGCGCTCACTCGAGCGCTTCTGCTGCTTCATTTTAGCGATCGGTGAGATTCTCAGTGCTCGGACCCCCACCAATCAAAACTTCTGACATGTCACTATTACACATCAGAAGTTTTTTGAGAATTTAGTTACCCCTTAATGGTAAAATCTAGTGGTGAATTATTGCAGAAAAAATTCTCCACACGGTAGGGGGATAGCAATATTTGCTTTAGAAAGGATAGTCATACCAGTGGGTGTAATGTCATGGCCCAGGAGCCTGAGAGGGCCAAAATAGTCCCACTGCCCCATGTGACTAGACCTATAAATGACATGTTTTACTTGGGGGGCCTTGTTGCAGATATTGCATTGGGGTCCAGGAGCTTCAAGTTATACTCTTGTATAGTATACCAAGATTGGTTATAGCAATGTTAAGACTAATAGGGGCTTATGCCTCTTTTTTATTGAGTCCCCCCCCCCCCCAGCCCACTGTTTATACATAAGAAGCAGGCAGGGTATATGTATTGCTGCAAATATTCCACGAGAGGCACAGTCAAAGTCGTCATCCGCTTTGTACAAGGTATCTCACTGCTGGGAATCCCAGAAATGGGTGTGTAATATGTGTTTAATTGCCCTGCAGCACCACCACAGGAGAAATTAAGAATTACATGACTCTCACTCATTTCAATGGGCTGTCCGTGTAATGCACAAATGTGCTGGGTCCTCCAGAGCAAGAGATGCTCTTTGAAGCTGTTCTGTATTCTAGCTAATATATGAGGATCCTGAATGGGGGACTCCCCTCTATTAATTGAAAATTCCTTAATGGTATGAAAAATTTGGATTTGGAAAAAAAGAAAGAAAAAAAAAAAGAAAGCCTCTTTATAGGGAATCATAGAGTAAGTAGAAAAACTTCAACTGTACAGTCTTACTATTCATTATTAATGAGATAGTATAAAATTACTGAGAATGTAGGTTAAACAATATAAAACATATATAGTGCTAGAGAATAAGGAAAAGAGGGAGAATGAGCAAGGTGAGGGGAAGGAAAAGGATACGTGGGATAAGGAAAAGAAGAAGGATGAGAAGGAATAGAATAAAAGGGAGAAGGAAGAGAGAAGACAGAAAAGAAGGATGAAGAGAAGGAGAGGAAAAGGGGAGAAAATAAAGGAGAATACAAAGCAACGGGAGCAGGAAGATGAGGAGAAGAAGGAGGAGGGCACGAGGGATAAGGAAAAGAAAAAGGAGAAAAAGGAATAGGATAAAAGGGAGAAGGAAGAGCAAAACAAAGAAAAGGAGGAGAAGGAGGAAAGGAAAAGGGGAAAAAATAAAGAATACAAAGCAAGAGGAGCAGGAAGATGAGAAAAAGCAAGGAAGAGAATAAAAGCGATAAGGAAAAGAAGAAGGAGCAAAAGGAATAGGTTAAAAGAGAGAAGGAAGAGCAGAAGAAGAAGAAGAAGAAGAAGAAGAAGAAGAAGAAGAAGAAGAAGAAGAAGAAGAAGAAGGAGGATAAGTAGGAGAGAAGAATGGAAAGAAGAAGGATATTATGAAGGAGGAGAGGATAGGAGGGAGAAAAAAAGAAGGTAGCCCAGAAGAAAGAAAGAAAGAAAGAAAGAGGAGAATGAGAGGGGGGAAAAAGAAGGAGGGAAAAGAAGGAAAAAAGGAATAGGATAAAAGGGAGAAGGAAGAGGAAGGAGGAGGAGAAGCAGAGGAAAAGGGGAAAAATAAAGAAGTATACAAAGTAAATGGGAGCAGGAAAAAGAGGTGAAGAAGAAAGCGGATAAGAGGAAGAAGGGAAAAAAAAGGGGAGACCAGAAGAAAGAAAATAAAGAGTATAAGAAGCAGAGGAGAGGGGACAGAAGAAGGAGAATATGAAGGAAGAGGTAGCTGAGCTGAAGACAGAAGAGGATAAGAGGAGAAAGGAAGACGAGGATACGAGGGATAAGGAAAAGAAAAAGGAGAATATGATAAAAGGAAGAAGGAAGAGCAGAAGAAAGAATAAGAAAGAGGATAAATAAGAGGGAAGAGTGGAAAGAAGAAGGAGAATATGAAGGAGGAGAGAATAGCAGGGAGAAGTAAAAAAAGAATGTAGACCAGAAGAAGGGGGCGAATGAGAGGGGGAAAAAGAAGAATATGAAGGAAGATAAGGAGAAGACGGAAGAAGATACGAGGGGGAAGGAAGAGGAGGGGGGAGGAAAGGGATACAAGGGAGAAAGAAGAGCAGAAGAAGGAGAAGAAAAGGAGAAAAATTTGAGGATTTGTGAAAAAGAAGAATGTGAAGGAGTAGGATGCAGAAAAGAGGGAAGAAAATAAGAGGGAAAAGGAAGAGATGGAAAAGAAGTAGAAGGAAAAGAAGAAGAGGGGAAAGGAGAAAAAACTAGATCAAGAGGGTGAGGGAGGAAGATGAGAGGGTGAGAGAGGAATATTAGGAGGGGAGAAAGAGATAGAAAAGAGAGAATGTAAAGAACTATACGCTGCATAATTAGACAGATTTACCATTCAGAACTCTAGGAATGCTGGGTAACAATTCCTGCGGTAACTGTACTGGCAGCCATATTGCTTGTCATTTATCATCCACATAAACAGATATAACTAAGAAAGGGCTTAGCATCATTTATCCTCTTCTGTTAAGTGACAAGATGACATACGAGAGTGACATATTGAGCAGAGGCTTCATAAATATGGCGTTCAGCCTGATAAACCTGCCCCATTCACACCATGAATATACTACAAGTGTAATGGAAACATTTCTGGAAGATGTTAAAAGAAGGAAATTGAGATCATTCTACTGGCCATAAGTCAATGCAAGGAGTACGGTCTGCTTTATCATGTGCTTTATTATGTAACTTATATTTACTTATGTTCTGTCCTTTCTCTGTATTTGCATTATTTCAGCTGAGTACACAGAACGATGAGCCCTCAGGCCACTGCCTATATGTACTTTATAGTTAAATATTGAGTATGGTGGATGTGCTCAGTCACATTGCTTTTAGTCATGAAGGTGAACATAATGACCAGTTAATGGTCAGTGGAGAGGCTCATTACTCAGAGGAGCGCAGGAGGATTGAGGACATTTATAACGGGGTTTGGTGCCAATAAGAGAAACACAATCAACGTTCACAGGAGATTAAACTGTTCTATAAGTCATTCTTTATGCTGAATATATAACCCACTTACTGGAGAGGAACCCATTACCGGCCAACGAGTCCAACTCAAATGTTTCCATTCTGTTTATTTTTATTAGATCTATCTATTCATCTATCTATATATTTATCTATCTATTATAGAGAAAGGCTCTAGTGGACGGAGGTGAAACGTTGCACGGGCAATAAAGTACCCACTTTTTTTCACTTTGATCTTTGGAGTTGCTGCTCATTTTTTACTTCTGTGTATCTGGGACTTGGTCTGTCCCTCAGAGCTTGCACCCATACGCTGTCGGTGCTGCTAGATTTTGTATGTATCTATATCTATTATTATATCAATCCATCTATCTATCCAACACAAAAGTTTGAACAGCACATTCCAACAAACTGAAACAAAACATGTATACAGGAGCAAGAACGCCTGTGACTGCAAATTTATACAGCACACAAGAAAATGGTGACAGCACACTGCGAACACCAATGTCACCTAAGCCACTAAATATAAATAAATATGCATTACTGCTAAATCTACTTACAATAGGGAGGTTCTTAGCGCACATTTTGATCAAATTGTGTGAGCCCACCTGCCATGACAAGGCGACCTCTATGAGGTGGGAACCTATGCTGCACATACACCCAGAACTGGGACTAAGGCTACATATACCTGGGGATGGTAGGAACCAGCATTAAACTAATTAAAATCACCCAGAGCAGAATGAGAAGAGTCATTGCCTTCATTTTTTGATCTTGCACTCCTCCCATTCTGCTCTGGGTGATTATAATTAGTTCCTACCATCCCCAGATATATGTAGGCTTAGTCCCAGTTCTGGGTGTATGTGCAATGTAGGTTCCCACCTTATAGAGGTCGCCTTGTCGTGGCAGGTGGGCTTACACAATTTCATCAAAATGTGCGCTAATAACCTCCCTATTGTAAGTAGATTTAGTAGTAATGAATATTTATTTATATTTAGTGGCTTAGGTGATATTGGTGTTCGCAGTGTGCTGTATATATCTACCTGTCTGTCTATCTATCTATCTATCTATCTATCCATCCATCCATCCATCCATCCATCCATCCATCCATCCATCCATCTATCTATCTATCTATCTATCTATCTATCTATCTATCACATATCTATCTTATTTCGCCTTATTGACTTACATCTAGTTATTTATAGATGTATCTATCTATTTGTTTGTCAATTTATCTATGATCAATCTATCTTTATTTCTATCTAATTTATAGATCTAGATTTGAATGACTAACATGAGTCAATTTTGTGTGTAACTGGAGTTGCATTCAATGAATTTATCTCAAAGTTTACCTTCATGTTATCTCTAAGATTAAGCATCCTGACTAAACATATCCAGTTATGGGAGCGCTAACCTTTCAGTATAATGCCTATAAAAAGTGCTGACAAAGTCATTCACAACTAAGTTTTTCCACTTTTGAAGTTTTTCAGAACTTGAGATATGTGAGATTAAATAGTGATCATGAGGGGAAGACATTTTTGGGGACTTAGTTTGTAATTAAATTGAAAAAACTACAGTCAGCCTGAAAGGGCTGATAACAGAGAATAATCTATTACATTCAAATGAGTAGCAAATGGACATAATAGAGATTTAAAATTCAGTATCCCTTTAAAAATGATTATTTCCTTCTCCTATGATGATACATTGTATATTTTTGCTTAAAAACATCCTCTCTGTGCATTTATCTAATTCTCATCAGTAATAACAGTTTAGGATTCCTTCCCATACAGATTGTGTTCTCTTGACCCAGTTTCGCTCTAGCTTTCTCTGTGATCAGACAGCTCTAGCAGAAGGCTGACATCAAGGCTCGATAACCTCCCAGGGCAGATAAAGCTTAGTCAGGAATGCCTGAAGGAGTCTTAGAGAATCTCAATATGGTGTCAGTACAGAACATTGTAAGTTTAGGAAGAAAAGGAACATTATTGTGCCGTCTCTATCGCCGCTTATTATTTTCATTCGACACAAAGAAAATCTTTACTGCAAAAAAATAATAACTGTATGTACGAGCTCAGTTGGTCATTGTGTTCTGTTTTCCTATGAAAAAAAAAATGCCTTCTGCGTATGACAACTTGATAACTATGATAAACTTTTCATAAACAGATGTAGCAGAGCTGAAATAGTCATTTAAAGGGGTTGTGTGAGATTAGAAAAATATGGCTGCTTTCTTCCAGAAATAGCGCCACTCTTGTCCACAGGCTGTCTTTAGTATTGCAGCTCTGCCGTAGTCAGGAAATATCTGCTTTGCATTGAAAAATACAAGGCAATAGTACATGGTGAGCAGTGGAAACTATGATATGTCCAAAGGTCAGTCGGTGCCCCCTTATAGGGGAAATCCATCCAATAGCGATCCTCAGATAAATCACAGAGATATGTCATCTCAGAAAATCGCATCATTGCAGCCCGTGAGCGTGGACGCTCACCGCTTTCCAGAATCTTGCGAGGATTGTTCTTGTAACGAAAATCTCTGAGCCGGGCCAACAGTGTGCTTGAACTATATAGAACCCCATGGCCGCTTCCACCTGAGAATCTGAAATCATTCAGGATAATGGACTCCACCAATGAGATCTTCTGACACGTATCTATGACATATTAGATGTGATTATCCCCACTTTATGTTGACCCTATAACACTAGTGGAAGGTGTAAGCTGCCCAATGTGCTTTTGTGCCCAAAACAAGGTAGAATCATCTTGGCTGAATGCTACACAAGTCACAGCCCAGTACCTGGAAGAAGGCGACAGACTAGACCAAGGCCAGGACCAGGAACGTCAAAATACGGTACTGAGAAACCAGGCAGGAATGTAGTCAGAAGACCAGTACAGGTACGTAAAATGAATTTATTGCACTGAAAATTTTTACCACTAGGTGGCCCCCTAAATATGCTTTACCACATGCCTAAAAGAATGTGCTTTGTGTCACATGTTGCTCTTGGACAGATTTTATTGTAACAGCACACCAAGTGGTCAAACTTGGTATTGCAAGAACGTATTATCAACACTTACTGCTTAAACAGTTATGAACTACATAACGTAATAGAAGTGTTTAATGATTTTCTTATTTATTTTTTCCAAGTATGGTGCATGTGCTGGCCAGCGAATTGTCTTCTTAGCTTTTATAGGCCATTTACAATAAGCACTATGGAGAACAAGCCATATCGACTGGTAAAAACATTAGCAACCATGCCTTCAAGTGAAAGTGTGTGTATATACAGCTCTTAAGTGCCTGATCAAACAGTAGGAGGTGAGTAAATCAAACATGAGCAAGTCTTTTCTTATCCAATTTTTTGACTCAATGTTCTACTTTAAAAATATATTTAGGTTTAGAATCAGACAGCACTTACAGTACGGGACACGTGAAATGTATCATACTTTACCCAGCTAGTCCCAGAAATTGCACGCTATAAAATGCAACACACTGTGTATAAATGTTTAGAGAGAAAATGTAAAATATAGACATATAGAATTTCTCTACATTAAAGTAAAGCTTTATATTCAGAACCGCTTTAAAGAATATATTCGGAAATTGCACAAATAAGAAAACCTTAGGCCAAATGCACACGATGCGTATTACGTGCGGATTTTCTGCGTGGATTTTCGTGCGGCAAATCAGCAGCGGAATACAGTACCAGCAAAGTAAAGGAGATTGCAAGAAATGTTATTTACACGTTGCATTTTTTTTCTGCATGTAAATTTAAAATCCGCAGCATGTCAATTTGTTTTACATTTCCGACTGCGAATTGTATCTGACTAGTTTAAAAAAAAAAAAACGCACCTATTCACAGCATCAAAATTTAAAAACCGCACCTAAAAACGCATCAAAAATGCATATTAGGTGGATATTTTACCTGTGAAATTACCCTTTGATGCTTAAGGCTACATGCACGTTGCGTATTTTGCTGCGGAAAATAGGCAGCAAAACTGCAGGAAACTGCAAAAAATTCGCAGGAAAAACGCACCTGAAGTTGTGCTTTTTTATTCATTTTTCGGTGCGGTTTTTAAATTTTGCTGCGTAAATCACAGCGTTTTCATGCTGCATATTTCCGTAGAAGTACAGCAATAGAATTCGCAAGCAGAATCACGAGATAAATTAACATGCCGTGGTTTTGAATACACGCACCGCCAGTGAATTTTTGTCCTGAAAATACCTCAGCGTGGACAATTCCCTGGAATATCATTGTCTACGCTGGTACTGTATTACGCTGCGGTTTTACCGCATGTAAATACGCACGGCAAAATTGCACGTAATACGCATCGTGTGTATTGACCCTTAAAGTGAATGTTGACCCTTGAACACCGTTTTATTTTTGTAATAGTTCCCAAATTGCCAACATAGACATAGGGAGGAATTTATTAAAACTTCCTATTCACACGCCATTCTTAGTCTAAAGAGCACTGGCGCCCCCATTTTAATAAATTAGGCTCATCTCTAGCCATTCATACACCTTAAAGGGAAATCTATGCCAGCTATGAGCTGGCATAGATTTCTGCTATAATTTATGCCAGCTTCTGAAATAAATTAAAGTGAATTTGTTGGCCCCGTCCCCTTATACTAAGCCCCACCTACTTTTTTTTTTTTTTTTTTTTTTTTTAAGTGGCAGGGGCGGCGTAAAACTAGAAAAGGTTGTGAATAATAATACTAGCATGCAGCCGTTGAGAAATTCCCTTCATCGCGTTAAATAATACAATTCTGGTTGCCTGAAGCCACCACTAGAGGGAGCTTATGAGCATACAGCATACTGTGTTATTATTGAAGTCAGTGTATAAACAATAGGAAGTGAGCTCCCTCTAGTGGTGGATGCAGTCAGTCAGAATTGTATCATTTAACTCTATGGGGGGGATTTACTAAGACTGCATTTCATACGCCAGTTTAAAACAGAAGTCTGATGGAGTAAAATTGCTAAATATACAAATTAAAATTTACAAACTAAAACCTACACATGGCTAAGATTTCCGCTTTCATTTATGCCACTTTCAGCTAAGCCCCACCACAGAGTTTGTATACATAATTTTGCTGACGAGAGCATAAATCTCTGTCGATGCTTAGAATTTGCTCTGGTGATTTGCATTCGGGAGGTGCCATCTTTACGCCAGGAAATTTATAGTAATTTAATGTAGATACAACTAACTGTCCTACTGATTGGGAATGCAGCTCTGGAGTACAATACAGGTTGTAACCCTGGATCAGTACAAGATAAGCAATCGTTATGTATTTACAAAGACACTCAACTTTTTATGTAGAATATATATGCAAAATGGTGATCGAAGGTGGACATAGCCTTTAAGCATTTGGTGCAATGGCATGTATGAACAAGTTATCTGGACCACCAATCTTGAGCCAGAAGTAACACCAGCACCTCTCTGGCTCCTTAAAACGGGGCTGTAGTGAACTTTTTCACGTAAAAAATGGTAAATGGCCAAGAGGTCTCATGGAGAGGAGGCAAACAACCACATACAATGGAGTAACCTCCATAGACCACGCGACTGCTATGGTGTCATTGATGGGAAGGGGTCCGGGATTGAACTTCTTCCCCTGCTTCACAACACACAGTCATATAATTTGTCTGACATCGCCACTAGGGGAGCACACAGCATAGAAATTTTATATCTCTCACTGAGTTCAATAAAGTTAAATCCACTTGCAGTGAGCTCCCCCTAGTGGTGGCTGTAGTCAGCCAGAGTTTTATCTTTTACTGTGTGAAGAGAAGGAGGTGAAAACCAGAGCTCTAACCCCATTAAAAATGTGTTAAAATTAATACCAAATAATTTAGACATATTTTGGAACTTTCAGTAGGGTTGGGGCTATGGGGGCACTTTGATTTCTAACCACTTCTACTCATAAGTTTATGTGGCATACTATTTCTCTATTATCTTATCAGCTCTTGGCATAGGCAGTGTTTTTGTTCTTTCCATTACCTCCGCAAATCAGTTACAGGTACCCTTTAAACGCAGGAAATGTATAATATTTCATTTATTATCCCGAGCTTTCTTTTCGTCTCCCTGACAAAGCAGTTCAATATTAAGCCCAGAGAGCTGTCATCATTGTGACGGTATTTAACTGACCTCGCAGTTAAGGATGGCAAACATTAGAGGACAGCAAAGATTTCTGAGATTAACCTATTTTCCTTGGCTGCTTAAAACAGCGGAGCTGCATTTTTAAGAACGAAGGAAGGAGCCGAGTCCCTTTGATGTAGAGATTCTTCCCAACCATGAAATTGAGCCGGCACTAAAAGCCACTGTAGGTGATTACAAAGAAACAATCCACGTGCCATAGGTTCTTATCCAGTGGATACTGATAAATTGAGCAATTGTAGGTTTCATTGGGAGCAATAAAAAGTTTTCATTTTCCCTTGGACTGCATTCTGTATAGCCTGGAGTCATCGGAACAAAGGCAGTCATTTCAGCAAGGTTACGTTCTGCAGACTCCCTGATTATTGACTTGTTACTGTGAGTTCAAACATGGCCGTACTAATAACGTGGCCAATGTAAAGGAAATATACCATAGGTGTTGAATATGGCAGGTTATGTAATGAATTCTATGGACGATCTGTATTCCGGTAAATGCTAACCATTCCAAATAATATAATAACAGTATAAATGTTCTTTGTAGTATCACTGGGGTTTGTATCCTCATATTGAAGGGGTTGTCCACTTTGGACAATCCTTTTGTGTTAGGATGGTCCCTCAGAGATAAGGTGCTTACAGGATGTCCTACTGATTTGGCTCCCAGTGATCAGGTATAATCTTCAGGAGAACAAAGCAGTAATTGTTCATTTTCTCTCCAGCGCCACCACAGGAAAAAGGAAGCATTACACAGATCTTTTTTTAAATCAGTGGGCTGTCTATGAAATGCACAGAGATGCTGGGTCCTCCAGAGCCACAGACAATCTTTGTAGTCACTCTCTGCCCTGGCTAATAGATAAGGATCCTGAACAGGAGACCCTAATTTATTTTTTCAGAATTCCCTAATAATATGTTTGAAAATGGGTTTTCTAAACCGGACAATAGCACTCTCAAAATGTCAAGGAGAATCCAGGGTAAACTTCCTGGATAAGAAGGATTTTTTCACAGCATACCCCAGGTTAATTGGTAGTTCAAAGATGGCAGTAGGGACCAGCATTTGGTCTTGCTGCCATCACTGAACCACCAATGTCGTCATGACCATTCTACGTTATCAGATTTTGGTCCTTGCTACCATCACTGAAGAGTTAATGGCGTCCTCACCACCTAACATTATCCAATGCTGGTCTCTTCTACCATCACTGAACCACCAATAACATCATGACCATGCCACATTATAAGATGCTTGTCCCTTCTGCCGTCACTGAACCACCAATAGCCTCATGACCACCCCATATTATCAAATGTCGGTCCCTGCCGCCATCACTGAACCATCAATAGTGTCATGACCACCCCACATTATTACATTCTGGTCACTACTACCATCACTGAACCATCAATGACGTCATGACTGATCCACATTATCAGATTCTGATCGCTGCCACCATCACTGAACCATCAATGACGTCATAACTGATCCACATTATCAGATGCTGATTCTTTCTGCCATCACTGAACCATCAATGACGTCATAACTGATCCACATTATCAGATGCTGATTCTTTCTGCCATCACTGAACCATCAATGACGTCATAACTGATCCACATTATCAGATGCTGATTCTTTCTGCCATCACTGAACCACCCATGGCGTCATGACCACACCACATTACCAAATGTCAGTCCCTTCTGCAATCACTAAACCACATCATGACTGTTCCACATTATCAGATGCTGGTCTCTGCTGCTATCACTGAACCATCAATGGCATCATGATCATCCTACATTATCAAATGCTAGTCCTTGCTACGGTACCATCACTGAACCACAAATGGTGTCATGACCACCTCACATTATCAGATGCTGATCGCTGCTACCATCACTGAACCACCAATGACATCATGACTATCCCATATTATCAACTGCTGGTCCCTGCTGAAATCACAGGACCAACAACGGTGTCATGACCACCACACATTATCTACCTGTAGTCATTTCTCAAAAGTAGGTGAGTATACTCTTAAGCTGGGGCGGACATACTATTGGTGCAACCTGTGCAGCTGAATAGGGGCTCCGTAAGTGAGGGGCCCATATACTGTTCTTGCACAGAAGCAAGAACAGTCCTGTGTCTGCCACTGCTCTTAAGGGTTGAAATATCTTCATGGAATGGTTGAGATTGACCAGGGGATGTGAGCGGTAAGAATAACACCTGAAAAAAAATTCAAGCCCCTTGCCAGACCAGACCCCAATACCCTTATCACTGCCTACATACCGACATAGAAGTGAGAGGGCCCTATAGCTACAATTAAAATGCCCCCTGGCGTTTGTTCACACCGTCAAAGTCCTACAACCAAAGCCTTTCCTTGGGGGAAAGAAGGGTAACATGGCCATTGGGCCTGTATCAAGGAAAACCAACTCTTACCATTTTTTCCCACCCAATGCCCTCATTTAAAGGGGTCTCTCCTAGTGACAAATTCCTTTTAAATTTGTTGACGTAAATATATATCAAATATCAAGTAATGTTGCACAATTCAGTCTGGCCTTGTTTTAGGGTAATATTCCATCATTCCCATATCATTTCAGCAGCTATGAATATTATTTCCAGCATCGGAAGACTCAGCGGTTTTATATATTTCTATGGTTTTTGTTTAAACAAGGGATAGCTAACACTAGCCATTGCTCCTTAAGAAAAGACATAAAATCAGTGTGGGTGTATGTGTTCTTAAGGTCAGCGTTAATGGGATGTCGGCATCAATGATCAAAGAAGCTGTTAGTCACTTGGGCACACAAAAAGCATCACAATTAGATAAAGTATTAACAAAGAAATGTAGCACCCAGCACCAGAAGTCAAGTAGTGTAATTATTTTCAGCATCTATGAATTGAAGAGACTCTTGAGATTAATGCTGGAGTCTCGGTTATGACAGTAATTTGCCTCCGGATTCACCTTCCCTGAAAAAGTAGGAAAAACTAAAAGAGAAAAAGGTCTAGTCTGGTATTTCTAGACATGGACATCATACGATGGGGAAAAAAAAATATTCAACATGTAACCAATATTTTGAGGGGAAAACTTGGATTAGAATAAGATGGGATATTATCGGATAGCCGTTGTTGCAACCATGTACAACATGTCTTATTTTATAGTTAAAATATTTTTTTTATATGTTTGGCCTGGATTATAGTTGGCCCTCAACCCCTCAAAAAATTACCCAGCTGGAGTTCCATGATGCAGAGATCTCAGGGGTCCTCCTTTCTTTCTAAGAGCCCTTATCTCCAGCATGGACTGATGTCATGAATGGTCCCATCACCTATACAGAGATATACTCTATCTAATAGTTATTCCGGGAGGCACAGAGAGGCATATCAGTCAACTCTGCTAAAGGGGCACCATAGAAGGCCTGGCACCCGAGCCCTGCGACCAACACAAATCTTAATATTCATTGTATATCAGTTTTATTTAGACATCAAACAAGACTCTTATATTACCTTATGTATGGAGCTATTATTTAATCACTGTTGGTGGTATTATTTGAGCAGTATATATTGGTATTATTTAATCACTGTATGATGGTGTTATTTGAGCACTGTATGGTGGTATTATCTGAGCAGTGTATGGCGGTATTATTTGAGCAGTGTATGGCGGTATTATTTGAGCACTGTATGGTGGTATTATCTGAGCAGTGTATGGTGGTATTATTTGAGCACTGTATGGTGGTATTATCTGAGCAGTGTATGGTGATATTATTTGAGCACTGTATGGTGGTATTATCTGAGCAGTGTATGGTGGTATTATTTGAGCACTGTATGGTGGTATTATCTGAGCAGTGTATGGTGGTATTATTTGAGCACTGTATGGTGGTATTATCTGAGCAGTATATATTGGTATTATTTAATCACTGTATGATGGTGTTATTTGAGCACTGTCTGGTGGTATGATTTGAGCACTGTATGGTGATATTATTTGAGCACTGTATGGTGGTATTATCTGAGCAGTGTATGGTGGTATTATTTGAGCACTGCATGGTGGTGTTATTTGAGCACTGTATGGTGGTATTATCTGAGCAGTGTATGGTGGTATTATTTGAGCACTGCATGGTGGTGTTATTTGAGCAGTGTCTTTTGGTATTATTTGAGCAGTGTATGGTGATATTATTTGAGAACTGTATGGTGGTATTATTTGAGCACTGTATGGTGGTATTATTTGAGCACTGTATGGTGGTGTTATTTGAGCACTGTATGGTGGTATTATTTAGGCACTGTATGGTGGTATTATTTGAGCACTGTATGTTTGTATTATTTGTGCAGTGTATTGTGGTATTTGAGCACTGTATGGTCGTGTTATTTGAGCACCATATGGTGGTATCATTTGAGCACTGTATGGTGGTATTATATGTGCACTGTGGGGTATAATACTTGAGCCCCTTATAGTGATATTTTTTTAGCACTGTATGGGGTATTATTTGAGCACTCTATGTTGCTATTGTTTGAGCGGTGTATGTTGATATTTTTCAAGCAGTATATGGTGGTATTACTTGAAAACTGCATATTGGTAATTTTAGAGCACTATATCTAAGTATTTTTTGAGCAATGTATGGTGCTATTACTTGTGCACTGTAGGTTGTTATTTTTAGAGCAGTGTACGGTGGTATTACTTGAGCACTGTATGTTGGTATTACTTGAACACTATATAGTGGTATTTTTTTTAGCAGTGTATAGTAGTATTATTTGAGCACTGTATGGCGATATTTAATTGGGCATTGTGCGGCACTGCTACTTAGGCACTGTACAGTATATTACTTTAGCAGTGTATAGTGATGGTGGCACTGTATAGCACTATTATTTAGACCAGTGATCTCAAACGGTAAGGTGCCCCCCATTTGTAGGTTAGGCGCAGCTGGGGAGACAGCTTTCACAGATGTGATCATAAGCTGCACAGGCCTTTCTCTGGTTGCATCACTCTCTTATTTAGCAACATAATTTACTCCTTTTATGTTTACTTTGATGTTTTACTGGGTTTAGGAGAATAATGAAAGGTTGATTTTTGAAATTATTTTTAATTCTGGAATAGACTTCAAACAAAGGTACTGAGGCCCAGTCATCACCATATTCTGTCTGGTGATGCCCCAGTAGAAACAGTTTGAGAAGTTCTGATTTAGACAACTGCATGGAAGTGTTATTTTATAAAAATCTGGCACTATTATTTGGGCACAATTCGGTATGGCGCTTATAATTAGGCACTGTATGGTATAGTTATTTGTATATTGTATAACAGTACACCATATGGGAAGCGCCAACAGAATTAACCCTAACAGGGCAGCTCCCTAACGACAGAGTTCAATAAATACATTTTCCTTTATGTAAAAGTATAGTGTAAAACCCCATTTTTTTTCCAGTTTTCAGATGAATCCAGAGATATTAATGGACCAGCTGTCGGCCTCTAAATACATAAATAAGAAAAAATTATAATAAGGGAATGTATTTTCTTCACACATAAATATTAGACTTCTCTTGTCCACTCTGTGCAAACAATCGGAGACGTCTGTTATTATTGTGACGCGATGCTATACTTTTTCCTGAACCTTGCACCGCACTTCATCACCCCCACTAGTCTGCTAAAGTGCTGTAAGGGATTTAAGAAGTGCAATGTCTGGCAGAGAGGAGGGTTGTCACAAGCTGAGATGTTAGATGAGCTGTCTTTTGCAAATGAAAAATATATCACTTCCCAAAATGTCAAAAGAGAGTGCATTTAAAGGGGCCTCGCACTAAAATATAACAAGGTCACGTAATGGAGTGCTCACCCTTTGTGCTGTATACTCTTTGCTGCTCAGAGAGGCAATATAGAAGCGGGTGTGAGGAGGGTGGCAGTCTATGGCATTGTCTGTACATTGATATTTGTAGAAGCAGGATTGACTATTTGCCCTGCTCCCTCCTCATATCTGTAAATTTTCTGATTAGTCTGGAACTTATTTAATCTCATTAAATTTCTAAAGTACCACTTATAAATAAGTTTACTGCATTCAAGGGGGTGTTTTCTTACTCAGTACTAACACTATTGTCTTCCCTGCTTAGGTGTGATCATCCCAATCAACCCCTGCCCCCATCCCACACATCACCCAGTGGTGACAATAATGGTGGTCCTCCATACGGTAGGATCAATCCTATGTACATACATGATACCTACTCCAGTTATTCAATAGATGACCTTAGACTGCTTCACATAGCCAGTTTGCAGGGATGTGTACCCGCAGAGGTGGACTTGGACTGTAAGTCACTACAAAGAGGTGCATTTAAGACTGCTTTGTATATTTGTAAGCTAATGCCTGAGAATGGTGCCGCAAGGACTCGGTGAAGACGTAAGAAAGTCCTTTCAAGGAGGTACTGCTGTGCGCCTCGGGCAGAGGGACCGCGTCTATGATGAAGTGTGCGATGGAGAGCCAGACAATTTACAGTGGAGCAAGCTGTCAATGTACAAGAGTGAGATACCGCGTAGGACTGGCAGTGTATTTGAAACCGGAGGAAGGCCTGTCGAGAGGAGTGTGTTATGCCAGTGTCCGTCGCTGCAAAGTCAGACCCTGTGGATCCTGCTGGGTAGTACCCACCATTTACCTGAATCTTAACTGGCTGCTGCAAGTCACTTGGGCTTTGAAGGGCACTTTGTCTGTTGCGAGTGGTTGCGGACCATTTCCATAGAGAAAAAATGCTTGTACCGTGGCAAGTGGAGGCTGTGGATCCCTGCCAGTGAGTGAGAGTGACCAGAGACTGAGCCAGAGAAAGGACGCATAGACCCTGTGTGGCGTTAGTGTTGTGAGTAATTCTAAGTTCAATAGAGGCTGTAACCGCCAAGTTCTGTGCCCATTAAGAGGCTGTAACCGCCAAGCCTGTGTCTATTTGTAATGTATCTGCTACGCTGTGTACCATTTCCTGTAACCACCAGGATTAGAGCCATGTTGGAACCATACGCTCATTGCCCCCAATTGGAATAAAGTTGAGTTTCCATTGATAATCAGTGTGTCCGACTCCATTTCTGAGCCGTTGTCGGGTGGAGTACTGAAGGGCTGCACTGGCTAGAAATTTACCCTCTTACAAGTTGCTATATGCCTCTCTACAGTTAGACTTTAAGGCCTGATTTACACAAGCGTGTGCGTTTTGCGCACGCAAAAAACGCTGTGTTTTGCGTGCGCAAAGGGCACTTAACAGCTACGTGTGTCATCAGTGTATGATGCGTGGCTGCGTGATTTTCGCACAGCCGCCATCATTATGACACTCCGTTTGGATGTTTGTAAACAGAAAAGCACGTGGTGCTTTTCTGTTTACATTTACAGTTTGAGAGCTGTTGCGCGAATCACGCAATTCGCACGGAAGTGCTTCCGTGCGACCTGTGTGGTTTTCACGTACCCATTGACTTCAATGGGTGCGTGATGCACGGAAAACGGGGAAATATAGAACATGTCGTGAGTTTTACGCAGCGCACTCACGCTGCGCAAGACTCACGGACTGTCTACACTGCCCCATAGACTAATATAGGTGCGTACGACACGCGTGAAAAGCACGCGCGTCGCACGCGCGTATATTACGCTCGTGTAATGATGCCTAAAGATGTGTTTCCCAATCAGGGTTCCCGGGGCAGGGGTTCCCTAAAATAGAGCACGACCTGTGACTTTTCCAGTAAAGAAGACAAACGGATTTCAGACCGCTGCTTAGATGGTTTGCCTAAGTATAAACCAAATAGTAGAAGATCCCCTTCCAATCAGTTAAAGTTTCTGCTCATAGTTATTGTCAACACATGGATCCTCTTTGGGCTCACTTCATAGTGAGCCCAAAAGATTGCTCCTGTCCATCATGATCCACTTTGTACTATAGACAATTATTACTGGATGTCCCAGTATAACAAATATCCACATGGTTATCCCCTGGATACTAGACCCAGCACCCCTAGGATTTCAACGTAGAAAAAGAGGTCTATAAAAAGGGAGACCATAGAGTTGAGCAGATGTACAGTCACAACACACATACCACCTTAAAAAAGGAAAATGATAAAAAAATTAATAATAATATAAATTATATAATTATATATATATTGTTTAAAAATATTTTTTTAGACTAGGCCCGGTATCCAGAACTAGAGCTCCCAAGTCACAGTGGTTCATACTTTAATTTAAAAAAATTAAGTCCATAATGACCTTTTTTAACATTGCAAAAAATTGGCCAAACTAGTCATTACTGATTCTATGCACATTACCCGGAACTCAAAATATAATTTTAGCTAAAAAATTGGCAACGGCCCAGTAATAATAATGTATTATAACTGCTATTACTAACATTGATATAAAAATGATCATCTATAATGGCATGTAGACCTAATCTGATTCCACCCACCAATGTGTTTTTCTCGTTTGGTCATTAAGCCTGACTGCTAGTTAATTCCTAAGCAGCTTAACATACCATTTTCCGCAGATTAAGTATGCATTTACGTTTACACCTCGGGACTGTTAAAAAAAAAATAGAGTATATTATAAGTTCAGTGTGGGAAGAAGAGCAGTTTTTTAATGAAATCAGAGGTGCATCATTATGATGGCCGTGGATGACACTCAGAAGAGCTGATTCAATTCATTATATAGGAACGTCCTATAGGATTGTACAATTACCAATATATTGTTTTCTGAGAAGAGATGATGGCATGACATAGATATCTAATAAATAGAACTAAAAAAGTATTTATCTGGCTTGAAGTCATTGTAATTGTGTGACCATCCTGTATTAATGAACGTGTTTCTCAGAAGCTTCAGTGGTACTGATATATGGCTTCATTACAAATAAAGAGCAGTACCTTCAGCAATATTAAAAGAAAGGTCTTGACCCTGAAATGTTAAATGAATGCAATACAAGTCATGAACTCTGTTGGCCTTGAAAGAACCTAAGATGAGTTTCTCCTGTGTTTTTTTTTTTTTTTTTTTTTTTAATAGGGAATAATAAAGAACTGGAAGGACAGTTTTCACTTATTTGTTAGAAGGGTCTCCCCATGATGAGCTGATCACAGGGTATCCCACCACTGCTGTAACTCCCATTAATAAGGTGTATCCGACAGCACATGTTCAATTTCCCTGCAGCACCCCCGCAGGTGAAATGAAGTATTACACATTTCCCATTTAAATGAATGAGCCGGGGTCCTCTAAAGCAAGAGAAGCTCTTTGTAGCTACTCTCCACACTGGCTTCTAGATGAGGGTACTGAACAAAAGGGGATCTCTATTAACGTAGAAATTCTTAATAAGGTATTTGAAAATGGGTTTTCTAAACAAGACAAAAATGGACACGATTGATAGCAGGGGAGAGCCCGGTAGAGCACTTTCTCAAATACTTGCACTATAGAGCCGTAGTGCAACTGGTGCCACTGTTACAGTGTTCAACCCCACACTAACATTGAAATATACCATCACACACCCCTCTCCATCATAGACTGAAGAGACTTGCATTATATAGTCCCCCTGAAGCTATACCATTATTCCCAACCTCCTCCACCTTAGAAGAACTGGATACTCCTTGGACTCTGATGCCCATCTTTTGTAGAGTAGCATGACTCGGCTCAGACCAGTTCCCTTCTTGGAAAGCATTTCGGGTCTTGTTGAGAGGTGAAGCTCTGGACAGGTTAATATCCCACAAGGCAAGGTTGGATGGGGTCAACTCTCCTTAAACCCCATAGTAGCCTTACGTGCTTCCTTTATGGTACGAACATCCTTAAATCATGGTCAGCTGAATTCTAGATGGAGTCACTAGAGCTACACAAATCCAGACTTCGTTCATTCCCTAGAAGGCTCCAGGATTGCTTACCAGTTCTCCACTCATTCTACCACCATTCTTTACATATCACCCTGTTGCTGAAGTAGGACATTGTGTCTACCTGACCTGCACACATTGGGTTTGCCCTGTTACATACGGATAATTAGCACCTTAGCTATAATTAATCATCTTCTATATATTGACACCTTTCTTCAGAAAAAGAAACAAAATAAAAGTCATAGAGAGAAGTAGAGTGTAGAAGACGAGGGCTGCGTGAGTGACCTACATTGTCAAAATCAGCAGCGAGGACAAACAAAATGAGTAATGAGCATTGCTCTATGAGTGCACGTCTGACACTTCTCTATACACTGTAGACTCCTAACAATAAAGCAATATTGGACAAAGGGAAATTTTATCTGTCGCATAAAAACAAGTCAGTTAGTCTATCATTAACACTATGCTTACAGTAGCAGAATATTGAAGGATATTTTGGCAATTAAAGGGCATGTCAACCTTCTCAACCTTCTGCAGTTATACTCTCTTCCATCTCTCCACTACTTTTTGCTGACCGAATGCATGTTATCAAAAAGTAGGTGACAGATTCTAGGGTGTATGACTACAGGATCAGACTACACAGGTTTTATTTGTAGTCTGTTACCATGGAGACGCATAGGTCTGCATGGGAACTTTGGGCGCAAAATGGTAGGACATTTTTAATGATGACCTATTACACAGTTGTTTAATTATTTCATTTTCTATGCATTTAGACAAAAAAAATGTGGTTGCGAAGGTGGGCATAGGCTTTAAGTGAACAGATACTATGTTAAGTATTATCTTCTCCAATAA
This sequence comes from Rhinoderma darwinii, assembly GCF_050947455.1. Classification (NCBI taxonomy): domain Eukaryota; kingdom Metazoa; phylum Chordata; class Amphibia; order Anura; family Rhinodermatidae; genus Rhinoderma; species Rhinoderma darwinii. Next base: position 22,496,882 of record NC_134696.1, read on the forward strand.
GTATGTAGATTTATAATGCTTATTATGTGCCTAGTATGTGGATGTGGATGAATATGGTTTAAAAGCTTTTTCCGACACCCCACATTTTTTTTAATATACTTACCGTTCCCACGCCACTGGTCACCATAGTCCTCTGCTGCCTCCTGTTTACATGATGTTTTCTGAAAAATGACAAGGACGACACGACACTGTTTTGGCCGCTTGTTGGTTGATGCAGTAATGGGGCACTAGATGGCACGTCATACATGGAAAATAAATTCATTCAATTTGTTTTTATATTCCCCCCGGGACCCTCCCCCCTTTATCTCTGTGGTCTCCTGAGCAGTATCTCTCTTTTTTTCTCTTATGTCCTGTATTGTCACGAGTTATAGTGACTACTAATAGCATACCTCCCAACCGTCCTGGATTCAGCGGGACAGTCCCAGATTCCGGCCATTGTCAACTGTATCTGCGTCCTCAGGACACAGATACAGTTGAACCCAATTCTGAAGCAGGGAACCATCAGCTCACTGCTTTAGAATTAGTTCAGAGCGGAGGAGCAAAGGGAGCTCCTCCATTCGCCGAGGGCTCCCCGGGCCCAGCGCTACTTTGAGAGCTGTGCTCGGGAAAGCCCTTGACGTCACTGTCCATATATACCCAAGCTCTTCTACCGCTTAGTTTTAGCGATCGGTGGGGGTCTCAGTGGTCAGACCCCAACCAATCAAAACTTATGACATTACTATGACATGTCAGAATTTTTTCGAAAGTTTAGTAAACCCTTAACCAATTACTCTTGTGAGAATCAGGATTTTTTTTTTATCCCTTATTCATTAGTAGCCAGTCCATGTGATATACAATTAAAAGTTTTATTGTTCAAGAATTGACAGGGGTCACATAGGTTTGCGGTTTGTATAACACCCGATTATACATTTATTTGCAGACTATCACACTGCAGAACACTCCACATGCACGGTTATGTTACAAATGGAGTCATTATGGGTATGAATATAATGGATTTTAGTGAAATGAGGATGATGGGGTTTTGCATTGCTGTGATTCTGAATGTTTCAGCTCTGAATAGATCATGACTATAGATAATAGGATGTTATTTATCGCAGGGATACAGAATGTGAAGTTCATTATTCGGCATACCTATGTAAGTGCTCTCTACACTGGATCTGTAACATGCTCATTACTCAGAGTTTGCTGAAATCATGTTTTATTGTTTGCCAGGGCATTGCTGCCAGGAAGTAATGAGGGTGAGATGGTTGTTGGCAAGGTGGGAGAGGGAGGGGGACAAGTCTGGCTTCATAATGGTGGCCGAGTACAGAGAAGGCTTATACCAGAGCCATCCACTTCCGGCTTCTAGTATACTGCAATTTTAACCTTTGCTCCTTTACACAGTATATTTGTTTGTCCCTGTGGACTCAATACTGGATATAATTCACTGCAAAATTTGTTGTGTTCCTTTTCGAGTGTGACGGGAAATTATGCAAATTATGTAGTGCAAAAAGAAGAGTCAAATTGATAATTTTTTTTGATACATTGTTTTTACTCTATGACTAATCCTAAAAAGCTTTTTTCTAGCAGGTCTAAGTGTATTTCCCATGATATGTCAGATAGATTGACTGATATTGGAGCCAAGGGCAAACGTATAATAGAGGCAGCACATGGGCTCATAAGAAAGGGGGTACAAGCTCAGCTTGCCCCATCACCTTTGTTCATGGTGTTGGTAGGATTAGATTGACTGAAACCTTCATTGTATTGCTGGAGACTAGATAGGCAGGATGTTACAACTCACAATAGCAGAAGGGAGAGCATTCACACACAACTTTCATTATTGTATATCTATACGTAGCTTCTATTAGCAACTTTGATTTGGCGGGGGGTGGCTTTACTCGTCCTCGTGACACTGTAGAAAGCTCTTTTTAATAATGCTACAGTTACAACATAATATTTTGTTTTATTTTTCTATGATGATGAGAATAAGTCTTCATGCACATGTGTGTATTATGGTTTTGCGCAATATCCGAGTGATATAGAGTCATAATACTGCACCCTTCGAAGTCTATGAGGCCCTCCTGAGTACCTCCTTATGCTTCCAATTGTATAGGGAGGAATAAGGTGTTCTTTTTTGGAAAACCACATAAATCCAAGAGAAAATTTAACCTACCAGCTGCCGTATTACAGAGATATTCTCCCTAGAGGCAATACCTCTGTAATACGACGCCATATGGAAGCAAGCGGAGATATTTACAGCTCTGTAGCATGGAACTACAGGGGCTCCGTATGCTTCCATACAAACTCTTTGAGGTCTAAAACTAATATATATTATATATGTAGGCCGTATTAGTAGCAGTGATACAATAAATAGAAATATTCTGGTTTATCAGCTGTGGACACGATTCTATATTTGATGCTCTATGTGACAATTATATTTATTCATACTTCATCCTATTACCATGTCCTCTCCTTGGATCTTGGGCCCATCTCTGTGACTGATGCAGTGCAAAATCCACCTGAAAACATCCCAAGCCTTTCAATCCCCGAGACCAGATTTCAAAGATTCAACATTCAACTTTAAAATATTCTGAATGTAGATTATACTTTTAATATAGCTGCAGGTTTAATTATTTATTTGCTGTCATTTCCATCCAAGATGATACTGAAAATAACCCTTTTACCATCATTCAGTAAGTTTCTAGACAGACCTAAAGAATTAGAGATGAGCAGATTGTCAGGGGAATTAAAGGGTATAAACACGTTTGCAAACAATTTATTTTATTGCTCCAATCCATCTAAAATAAAATAAATAATAATAATCTTAACAAATAGTCTTGACTAAAACAATTGTATTTTTTGTGTATGCATTTGATGTGTTTCCATGGTAACAGACTACCAACAATCCCCATGTAGTCTGATCCTACAGTATTGACAGACATGAAGAGACGAGCAGAGGAGGGGGTAACCTGAAACTCCTAGGCCCCAGTGCAAGATCTGTACTCCCTACATACTATGTGCCATGTGTAGTACTGGTATCTTCTTATGTAGCAGAGTGGCTTATGGACCCCCTTAAGAACTGGGGCCCAGGTGCAACTGCTACTTCATCCCCCCCCCCCCCCCCCCCCCAATGGGTGTAAGTGTATAATTTCTTGTTGGTGAGTGACTGAGTGACCAAAAGAATCAGCTCCATAAATCCAATATGGATGACTGTAGTTGTAACTCCAGTTTGCAGTGATAAGTCGATCACATGTAAGTTTTTTGTTTTTTTTTGCAGAAATGTCCTTGAAGTCATAAAGTGACTATGCAACCAATTGAAAAGAAAACTTCAGAGGATTAACAACAACAACAAAAATGCATAAAGCTCAAGTCCCATCTGCCATTATATGCACAAAAAGAAAACCTCGTAATTATAGGACAGATTAGATGTTCTTGCTTTTAAATGTTCCGCACATAGAAGCCTGGGGAACTTTCACTTAGTAACATTGAATGCGGATTTCACATGACTATTTAATCTAGGATTGAAAATAGAATATTCGCTGTAGAAAATAGTTGCTATGGGAACGGGTGCATCATACGGTATTACCGCTGCTTATTTGTACTTCTGAGATACGAAATGCCTTTATAATGGAATGCACTTATGTCGAGCTGGATCAGTAATATGGATGTGTAAGCTCGGCGACATTTACTGTTAGAGGGCCGACGCGGTCCGCCATTATTGGAAAATTCAGCCGCCCACTTAAGATTGTGGTAAAAGGAGGTCATCGAGCACTTCCTTAGTTCTCTCATTTCTGCTCGGCAATATGAGTACTTGAGTTGTCCTCTTCTGTTCAGTTGTTAAACATTTTATTCAGCCATTAATCTGTTTGTGGGACAAATCGGTAAAATCCAATATAGCCACCAATACAGCTCCCATAGGGGGTCAGAGGTGTCAAGTCTGTCTGGCTATGCAGTGATACAAGAAAAAGGGAATGCACAGACATGTTAACTCTTCCAGTTTTACCTGGAGTCACCCTATTTTTAGCTTCCGTCACCCGGTGATATATCGTTTTCATTTCCCGATTACTGAGGAAGGAGGGTAAAAATAGGGCACAGGAGCAGCAAAAAATAAAAAAAATTGGCATGTATACTTACCCTCCTCTCTCTTGGCTCTTGCTCCGCTGCTGCACTGGGTCCAGACGCGGTCCAATGCATACATCCCAACCATTCCGGATTCTGCGGGACAGTCCCGGATTCCGGGTGGTGTCCCGCTGTCCCGGGCAGCCGGTGGTATGTCCCGGTGTCAACTGTATCTGCATCATCAGGATGCAGATAAAGTTAAATCCAATGCTGAAGCAAGGAACCGTCAGGTCCCTGCTTCAGCATTCACTGTGTTAAGCAGCCGCGAACTGCTTGGCACACAGGCGCGATGCAGAGACGTCATTGCGCCTGTCTGCAGCAAGTCGCTCATAGTACAGAGCGGAGGAGCAGCGGGATCTCCTTGACTCATCGTGGGAACGGGGCTAGGTATGTATTTATCTTATTTATTTATTTTTAGGCACTTTGGGGCATTATACTGTATGGTGGCTGCCAAGGGGGCATTATACTGTATGCGGGCTGCTAAGGGGGCATTATATTGTATAGGGTCTGCTATGGGGGCATTATATTGTATGGGGCAGCTATGGGGCATTATACTTTATGATGGCAGCTAAGGGGGCATTATACTTTATGGGGACAGCTACAGGGGCATTATACTGTATGGGGGCACCTGTGTGGGCATTATACTGTATGGGGGCAGCTGTGTTGGCTTTATACTGTATGGTGGCAGCTATGGGGGCATTATACTATGTGGGGGAAGCTATTTGGCATTACACTGTGTGGAAAACACTATGGGGTATTATACTGTGTGGAGGGCAGTTATAGGGACATTATGCTGTGTGTGGGGATTAAACTGTGGGTAGGCACTATGGGAGAATGACACTGTGTGGGCTGAATCGGATGTGTATGGGCAGGGATTGGGCGGGGTTAGTGGCGTGGCTATTGCCGTGCTGTGCTAAGTGTGCCGCATCGGTTGTCCCTCTTTGCGATACTTGAAAGTTGAGTTGTTCGTCAATGTCCAGATGTTGGGCAGTGCAAGAGCAGAGAGCAAGTATAGTCTGGTCTGTGGTCTGAACAGATTTTTTTCTGTTTGATCTTGGGTCTGATTATATTTACAGGGTCTGGTCTGGGGTTTGATATTAATATAGGGGTGTATATTTAGTCACAACCTTTTATGTAAGCCACACCCCTCAAAAAGGTCACATTTACACTTGACCTACTACTTGAGTAGTACCCCAGTAAAGGGCTCTCCCAGGTTGAGCTCTCTGGATATATCACATAATATATAAATATATATATATATATATAACATTTTACTTTTCTTTTTGTTCCCGTGCTTTTCTAAAATGTGGAAAGTCACATTGTAAAAACAATCAGTCTGCCGGTTGTCAGGTTATGGCACCTTGCTGGTCAGTTGTATGGAGGACAGGATTTGACTGACAGGACAGCATCTGCTGGACATCGTAGGTCATCAGATATACTGCGCAGGTTATGGCTAAAAATAAAACATCAGCATTAGGAGGAAGACGTTTGCACAAAGACTAAGTAAGAATTAAAGTTTGTCACTGGCATGAAAGAAGATAACCACCCTAGACTGAACATTTTGTTTGTGACTACAAGTTGTATCAGTCTCCCACACTCTTTAAGTATCACTTAAAGGAATTGTCCACTTTCAGAAATGGCCTTTTCTGATGAACTTTAGGGCAGATTCATCCTATTGGCCAAAACTAGGATCAATATCTGGCTTCGCATATCCATATATCCATAGACAGAAACTTCTATGAGGCCTTCTTCTGTGTGCCTCAGCGAGTGGTTCTTGGGTCACATGTAGATTTTAGGTTGATAGCAAATACCATTGAGTGGTAATGACTATAGGCAACTGCTTTGACTACCATTGGTAAACCTTGATACAAGTCACTGTACGTCTACATGGAAATCTACGTCCCAAAGAAAGCAGATTAAACTCCCTATTAAGTCATGAAATATAGGATTGCATGACAAGTGTAGCCCAAGAGCGTGCGGATGTATAACAGAAGAAGCCCATGTAAATGCTCTGGCACTCCTGAGGATTGGTCAAAGGTTGGCTTCATCCCTTATTTTAATAGGTGTCGAGAACGTGTGTAGGGATCCCCTCTCCTCAGACCCCACTATCCCAAAGATCATCAAAATGAGATGGAGGGGGGCAAATAAGCACCAAGTCCACCTGTCGCAGGTGGTTACAGGTTTGGTTGCCCAAACCAGCGCCAGAAGGAAGCCCCATTTTAATCCTTGCTATGAGGACCCTTACCTCTATGTATGCCCCTGGTGTAGTCAATATTCAGATGTCAGAGTAGAAGACCAAGTGTAAAAATTGTTGCATTTGCATAATTGATACAATATCCATCCAATCATTACATTTTGCCCATCAGAACAACCTCTGCTCAATAGACATCCATTATGGCCACCGGCTGATCACTGTAGGTCCAGAAGCTGAATCCTCCCGCAGGGGCAGTCCCAGACAGCAGAGGGCCCTTCTGCAAGTAGAGTATAGGGGCCCCTTGCTAATAGCCCATCACAATCCCCCAGTAATTGTGAGCTACGGACAATAGGGAGCTGCTTATAAGGTGACAGTGCTCCCCCTTATGTACTGGGCCCCTGTGCAGCTGCACCAATGGTATGACCGCCCCTCCAAAGAACGGATGAATGGGCAACCATTGCCGCGAGTCCTCCATAGTGAGGACCATTGTTTCCAGTGGCTCTCCACTCTGGCTGAGGGGTATTTTGTCAGGGACCCCCATCCTATAACGTCCATTTGCCCTAACAGGGTATATGGAGCGGGATTAGTCTGAGATCCTTACACAAGTCCTTGTAATAAAGAACTCACGGTTTTCATGGTCTTCCTTTCCTCATTTTCAGCTCAATTTGTGTACATATTTTTCAGTAAAACATTTTATTTCTGTCATTATGAACAAAAATATCTTGTTTTACTATTGTCTTCAAACTCCAACATAAATTATTCAGCTCTCTGGTATCCCCGAAGCATTAATATTACATAAAGTAAGTAACATTTTCTGACAACATGAAAACCGTCTCGAGTCTTGGAAGAAACAACATAGTTTATACCAGTAAAAATCCTCTTCAAAACGGTTCACAAATGTAAAATATTTCTGGGAAACCTCATGATGATATTGTCTGGGATTACAAAAACATGGCGGCTTTTGTCCAGCGCCACACTTGTCTACAGGTTGTGTTTAGTATTGCTCCTCTGACCCACTTACTTCAATGGAGCTGAGCTGCAATACCAAGAACAATCCATAGACAGATGTGGCGCTGTTTCTAAAAGAAAGCAGACATGTTTTTCTAATCTTGGACAACCCCTTCAGAAATATTTTTTCAAAAGGGCACCCCCCTTGTGTGTGGACTGGATCTGGTATTGCAGCTCATTCCTATTCAAGTAAATACGGCTAGGCTGCAATGCCAAACACGGTCAATGGACAGGTGTGGCGCTGTTTCTGGGGGAAAAAAATAGACGTTTTTTCTAATCCTAGACAACACCTTTAAATAATTTTAGCTCCAGATTTCTGTGATCATTATTTTTAATCTATTTCAATGCTCATTGCTTGTCTTACCCCAAGTCATTGAACAGCGCCTCTACATACCATAGTGGCCATTCCTGTAACTGCTATGGGCTCCACAATGATTTGGTTTGATTGGTGGGGGTCCGGGCACTGATACCCCCACCAATCGCTAAAACGAAGCGGCAGAAGCGCTCGTGTGAGCGCCCAGCCGTTTCGTTTCTGTTCGGCTTTTTCTGGAAACCAATGTAGCGGTGTACGGGCTCATAGACTTTCTATTGAGCCCTTACACCGCTACATAAATTTCCGGAAAAAGCCGAACAGAAACGAACCGGCTCGGTGCTCACACGAGCGCTTCTGCCTCTTAGTTTTAGCGATTGGTGGGGGTATCAGTGCTCGGACCCCCACCAATCAAAACTGCTGACATTTCAGAAGTCTTTTTGAACGTTTGTTACTCTTTAGGGGCTGGGAAGGTTTGTAGTGAAAACAAATTGAGACCCTACTATCCCTGGATGAGTGGGGTAAAGCACAGTAGCACTAGAAGTGGCACTGGTATCTGGAGGTTTGTCCACCTTTGAGCAATATTATACAGTATACATGTATATAATCTACATAAAAAGTTGAGTAACTTAATAAATACAGTATTTTACTTTACAGCCTGTATTTTATCCAACTCACATTTCTACTGGTTGTTATTGGAAACGGTCAGCAAGCTTTGTTGTCAGACACTGTTAACAGCTCAGCTGAGCTCCAATAATGTAGAGAGGACAGTTAGAGATACAGGCTGTAACTCGGGAGCAGTACAGGATTAGTAAGGCTTTAGCAAAGGGACTCGACTTTTTATGTGCTGTAGATTAATTCTAGATTTAATCTGGAAAATGCTGTTTAAAGGACATGATGAGGAATACAGAAGAGTTTAATTTGTATATTTTGCAAAGTAATGACAATTTGCTTTCACAATCTTTAGCCATACATTTCACTGGGCACCTAGCCTGCTAGATGATGGTTTACAAATCTAAACATTCACCTCTGTACTGTGACATCACTGTGCTATTTACCTTTGTATTGTGACATCACCCTGATCATTAACTCTGCAAAATCACTGCTGTTATTACCCCTGTACTGTGACATCACTGCGTTTATTACCTTTGTACTGTAAAATAAGTGTTCATTACCTCTCTGCTGTGACATCACTGTTGTCATTACCCCGGTACTGTGACATCACCATGTTTAGAACCACTGTCTTTTGACGTCACTATGTTTATTACCCCTGTACTGTGACATCACTGTGTTTATTACCTCTGTACTCTAACATAACCATTTATTACCCCTGTACTATGACATCACTGTGTTTAATACCTCTGTACTCTGAAGTAACTATGTTTATTACCCCTCTACTGTGACATCACTGTGTTTATTACCCCTGTACTCTGACATAACAATGTTTATTATCTCTGTTCTGTGACATCACTGTGTTCATTGCCTCTGATTAATGACATTACAGTATTTATTACCTCCTGTGCTGTGACTTAACTGTGCTTATTACCTCTCTTCTGTGACATCACTGTGTTCATTACGTCTGTAATGTGACGTCACTGTGTTTATTACCTCTATACTGTGACATCACTGTGTTTATTATCCTTGTTCTGTGACATCACTGCGGTTTTTTTTGTCCATGTTCTGTGACCTATGTTCACTAGGCACCTAACCTGCTTGTTGATGGTTTCCAATTCTAAACATCCGTTTTTCCATCTCTAAATGCAATGTAAATCAAAGGTGGAACTTTACTTTAAGACAAACTTATCCTCAAATATTATTTAGGATGAATATTTCACCATGTCCTTCAAATAGTCTTTACATATCGCTACAAATATAAAAACTTAAATGTCTCATAACCAGTGAAGTTGTGGGATAATGGTTCATTCACAGTTGGATAGTGTCAGAGTGTTCTATTCTTCTCTAAATAATTATGCCTGAAGCAAAGCTGCTTCTTTGTTACATGGTGTCAGTGAAGGCTGCTTTTAATCAATCCCATTCAAGTTTCAGTATCCCCGCTTCACTTTTATGGTGTCTCCTGTATTTTCAGTTATAATTGGGGTTCTCTAAGGGAAAGCACAATGTCTTCTTGTGGTCTGGCTTGACCTGCGGTGTACGGGAGCGATGCATCTTTCAGCAAATAGACTCACTTGTTAGCTTCCCAGTAAATTGCATGCAACTTTTATTAGATCTGTGTTTACCAATTTAATCAAAAAGTGCACAAAGTGCAGAGAATTTTTTTTCTATGTTTTTCCAAATTGCAAGCCAACAAGTACTTCAATGGTTTTATTCTATATTCTAGGATATTTTGTAGGAAGCAAATTCATTTCACATTATGCCAAGACTGACTTGGCATTAATTGTACCCTTACTGGGATGCACTTAGGGGGGTTTTACAGTACCTGGAAACCCCCTTTAAACTATTCATGATCAATTTATTTCTGCCACCACTAGGGGAGCTCACGGCACACATATTTATCACAGAGTTTAATGGGAGCTGGGTTATGCAGTCTGCCTTGCGCAGTGAGCTCCCCCTTGTGGTAGCTGCAGGCAAACAGAATTTTATCTATGGCTGTGTGAAGGGAAGCAGGGGATTTGGAGCTTTGTATCATAAATACACAGCTCTGACCCATATAAAGAATGTTGGGCCTGTTTAGATTAAATAACATTAGTTTACAGATACATTTATCTGACTTTAACTACCTCCACTATCCCTTACACAATCTTAAACCACCAGGAATATTAGGTGTTAACCAGGGTTACACGTTGTCCATAAATTCCTAAACAACCCGTATAATGGGAGGAGGGGAATTTTGCCATCTTCACCATAGAGGCCAACATGCTTGGAAACCCCCCTGCTTTACAATGAAGACAAAAAAACTAAAAATTAATCCAGTATCAAGACACCTGATGGGTGTCCAAATAATAAATAATCTGGATTAGTGGAGGGGGGGGTGCTAGATTGTTTTTTAATCAGAGGAAGTGCTTAATGGGTCTCTTCCTGCTCAGTCATCTGCTTCTGGGTTTGTGCAATTTCACATTATAGTTCAGCTCTGCATTAGAATCAACTGCTGGATTATCAAATGTTGGATTAGAAAATTGTCACTGCATACAGTAAGGCCGGCTTTCCACGTAGCGTAAATGCTGCGGAATTTCCGCAACGGAATTCTGTGCAGAAATTCTGCAGCACTTACAGTAGCAGCAAAGTGGATGAGATTTTGCAAATCTCATGCCCACGTTGCGGAAAACAACCGCAGCGAAAAGTTAATAAATTGACCTGCGGTGCTGAATATAAATTTGCAGCATGTCAGTTTATGCTGCGTCATTGTTGCTTTTCTGTTGCGGGTTTTCCCCATTGAATTTAATGGGGATGCAAAATTTGCAACAGAATGCCAAGTGTTGTGACTTTTGTGGCAAAATCGCAATGATTCCGCCAAAAAAATCGCAACTAAAAAAAATATTAAATCATACCCAGAACTCCCTGCTTTTTATTCCAGTCCGTCCTCCAGGGATGACGTTTCATCCCATGTGACTGAAGCAGACACATTGGGAGGCCAAACCAGACATCCACGGATGGACGCGTCACCATGACAACAGCCTAGGTAAGTACGGTTTTTACGCAGCATACCCGACCCATGGGAATCCGGCCTAAATGTCTTTTGATCTAGTTTTAACAGGACCTGATTGGTGCCAGATTACCAATTACTCTGGATTAGTAGGCGTTCATAGAAAAATATATTACATTTATTCGTAAGGGTAAAAACCCTTGAGGAAGACAGACCAAAATATGTCACTATAACTTTAGTTGTTGTTTTTTTCTGTTGAGTTTCATAATTCGTTTTATTTGAATACTGGTTTTGTGAAGTTCAAAATTATCATGAAGGTTTGTGCAAAAACTGGTGCTAGATTATCAGAATTTATGGATTATCAAACAGCCGTTGCAAGGAATTTTAATAAATATATAATAAATATTTAATAAATTGACCGCAGAATCCAGGCGGAGACCAGTGGAGAGAGGGTCACACGTGCGCACAGCTCTCTCCATTCTGTTCAATGGGAGTTACGGAAACAGCCACGCAAGAGCTGCTCGGCTGTTTCCATAACAACCATACAACAGAATAGAGAGAGCTGTGCGCACGTGTGACCCTCTCTCCACTGGTCTCCGCCTGGATTCCTCGGTCAGTTCTAGATATAGATGCGGGTCCCAGAGCTGGGACCCGCATCTATCAGAGATTTTTGGCATTTCCTGTGCATATACCATAAATGTCTAAGAGGGGAAAACTCTTTTAATACAATACAGTGAAATCCAGTGACTCACCAGTGACGTCTTCTCAGATTGGAGTCGCTCACTTTTCCTTTTCTTCTTCATCCGGCCTAGATTGCCCTAACGCCTTCTCTCAACTACAAATCGCCTCTGCAGAATTTGAAACACAAACATTTTTGGCTCGCTTTGTAGCACCTCCCCACCCTCTACAAAAACCTCACCATCTATAGTGCCCCAGATGGAAATAATGCCCTCTATAATAGTACCCCATTTAGGCCCCACAATAATAATAGTGCCACACAGAGCCCCTGTAGATAATGCCACACACAGCCCCACTCTTGTAGATAGTGTCACACATAGCCCCCCTCTTTGTGTTTGATGGGGTTTTACCACCCAGCTTCTGGCAGTGCACAGACACACAGCGTGTTCTCGAGAGATCACGCTGTGACGTCACTTCCTGCCCCAGGTCCTGCATCGTGTCGGACGAGCGAGGACACATCGGCACCAGAGGCTACAGTTGATTCTGCAGCAGCATCAGCGTTTGCAGGAAAGTAGCTACATCGACTTACCTGCAAACGCCGATGCTGCTGCAGAATCAACTGTAGCCTCTGGTGCCGATGTGTCCTCGCTGGTCCGACACGATGCAGGACCAGGGGCAGGAAGTGAGTGACGTCACAGCGTGATCTCTCGAGAACACGCTGTGTGTCTGTGCACTGCCAGAAGCTGGGTGGTAACGAAGAGAAGTGGATGATGCTGATTCGTCAGCATCATACACTTCTATTCACAACGCCCAGCTAGTAAAAGGGGGGTAGTCACACATAGCCCCCTCTTGTAGATAGTGCCACATAGCCCCCCTAGTAGGTAGCGCTACACAGCGCTCCCCCTGTATAGTGCCACACAACCCCCATAGTAGATAGTGCCACACAGCCCTCCCCCTGTATAGTGCCACACAGCCCTCCCGTGTATAGTGCCACACCCCCCCCCAGTAGATAGTGCCACACAGCCTCTCCTAGTAATAGTGCATCACGGCCCGCCACCTGTATAGTGCCAAACAGCCCTCCCCCTGTATAGTGCCACACAGCCCCCCTAGTAGATAGCGCCACACAGCGCTCCCCCGTTTATAGTGCCACACAGCCCCCTAGTAGATAGTGCCGCACAGACCTCCCCCTGTATAGTGCCACACAGCACCCCTAGTAGATAGTGCCACACAGCCCTCCCCCTGTATAGTGCCACACAGCCCCCCTAGTAGATAGTGCCACTCAGCCCCCTAGTAGACAGCGCCACTCGGCCCCCTCAGCAGATAGCGTCACACACCACCACCCCAAAAAACATTGTACTTACCTAGCCCCGTTCCTACGACGGACAGAGTGCACCACCGTCTCAGATGTCGTTGGCCAGCGTGATGAAATGACAACATCACGCCGGTCTGTGCAGGGACTCCCCCCCCCCCCCCCCCCCCAGCGGCTTATAGGCTGCAGGCCACGTTACTATTCAATTATATCTGTGGACCCAGATACAAGTGAATGTAGCAGTCGCTAGCACCAGGGCCCCCTCCGCTATGGCTGCTATAGGTGGCAGGGGGCACTAACGCCGCACCTGCTTACAAGAGTAAGCAGAGTAAGAGTAAGGGAGACAATGTCTCTCTGCTTCGCTGCCTTGGCTCAACGGAGGATCCTCCGGTGAGCCAGCCCGACGCTGACTGTGACATCACTGTGTGTAATATTTTGTGCTGTGACATCACTCACTGTATAATATTACCTCTGTGCTGTGACATCACTGTGTGCATTACCTCTGTGCTATGACATTGCTGTATGCGCTATCTCTGTACTGTGAAATAACTGTTTATGTTCTGTGAAATCACTGTGTGCACTGCAGATGTAATCTGGCATCACAGTGTGCATTAACTCTGTACTTGGTTATCACTGTGTGCATTATCCTTGTACTGTGACATTGCTGTGTTTATTATCCCTGTGCTGTGACATCACAGTTTTTATTATCCCTGTACTGTGACATCACTGTGTGCATTATCCCTGTACTGTGAAATCACTGTGTTTATTATCCTTGTGCTGCGACATCACTGTGTGCATTTTCTTTGTACTGTGGCATCACTGTGTTTATTATCCCTGTTTTATCACTGTGTATATTACCGTTGTACTGTTGCATCACTGCGTACATTACCTCTGTACTGTGACATTACGTTGTATGTTACCTTTGTACTGTGACATAACTGTTTATCATCCCTGTACTGACATCACTATGTGCATTATCTCTACTGTATACTGTGTGCGTTATCTCTGTACTGTGAGATATATTTTTATTTTCATTGTACTGTGATATCACTATGTGCATTGCCGATGTACTGTGACATTACAGTGTTTATTATATCTGTGCTGTGACATCATTGTATATATTAGCCTCTGTACTGTGACATCACTGTAATTATTTCCGCTGTGCTGAGACATCACTGTGGCCCTTAGCCATTAACTGTGATAACACTATAATTATTATCCTTGCTCTGTAACATCATCCCTGTTCTGTGATACCACTGTGCACATTACTCTCATACTGTGACATCACTGTGGGGAAAAAAACAAAACATTTAAACAGTGTCTGTTATCCATACATCAGTGGTTATTCCTGTTCTGTGAAACCACTTTGTGCCTTATCTCTATGTAGTGATGCTGCACTGTGACATCACTGTGACTATTATTGTCTTTGGTCATTACCTTTATGCTGTGACATCACTGTGACTATTATTGTCTTTGGTCATTACCTTTATGCTGTGACATCACTGTTACTATTATTGTCTTTGGTCATTACCTTTATGCTGTGACATCACTGTGACTATTATTGTCTCTGGTCATTACCTTTATGCTGTGACATCACTGTGACTATTATTGTCTTTGGTCATTACCTTTATGCTGTGACATCACTGTGACTATTACTGTCTTTGGTCATTACCTTTATGCTGTGACATCACTGTGACTATTATTGTCTTTGGTCATTACCTTTGTGCTGTGACATCACTGTGTTTATTACCCTTGTGCAGAAATGTCTTTATTATCCCTGTACTGAGATTTTCTCATGTCATGTCCCCCCACAAGCTGAAACCAGTCAGATATTTCCCATTCAGCGCCTGTTGTATTACATGGATGGCCATTCAGATTAAGGCCTCATGCACATGGCCATAGCTGTGTGCGCGGCCCGTCAGTACAAGCACGGACAGCCGCAGAGTGTCACCCGCGGGCCGTCCGCAATCACGGACCATGCACATACAAGATGTGCATTGACTCTAAGTAGCCCGATCGTGTGCATTGGCCCATAGAATAGAACGTGTCCTATACTATGCGCAATTGCGGATAGTATGCGGAGAGTAATGTACGGTCGTGTGCACGAGGCCTAATTGTTGTTCATGTAATACATGGGGGGCTCGAGTCCGCAAGAGCATGGGAAAACTCATAGGGAGGGATTCTCGGCAGGAGACCCCCCATCTATGATGTCGATATGCACTATAGGGCACATGGACATGGACTGTCTTTATGAAACAAGCCCTTTAACTAGACTGGATACAATTGAAGCAAACCCTCAGCTGTGTGTATAAGATCTGTACCTAAATGCCCCCAAAACTGTACAGGTGAACGTATCCTACTTTCTTTATTACAGTACAATATTTTCAGCATGTCATGAAAATTAGTTACGAACCTGGGGACTCAGATGCTGTGTAGAAATGCAGAAAAACCACTTTTTGGGGTGTATGGAGGGGTGGATTTTGCGCTTCCAACGTGGATGCATTGTCGCCAATGAAGATTGTCTTATTATTCATCCTGCTCTTATTTTCAGCTGTGTAAATGGTGAAGAAGCCCTTGTAGGAATGAGCTCACAGCAGCATTGTGCGTTACAGCTGGAGCCGAGCTGCTTTGTGTTTGATGGGGTTTTGCATTTGTTTTTTGTGTTTTCTAATATAAGCAGCAAATTCTTTTTTACAGGAAAAATGGAAATCATAACAGGAGGGGAGATTCATTATAGAAAATCACTATGGATTGTCTATGGTAATGGTCATATGATGATTTCCCCAGGCGATTGTGTGTCACTATTCTCATCTATGTTGACTTTGACTACTACCGTTTATTTAAAGCCAACCCACCCAAGGGAAGGCCTCCGCACAGCCCGGACTCAGTGTGGCAGGAAAAGACCTGTGAGTGGTGACTTGTTTGATGCTTACATATCAATCTATAATAACAATGGAGCAAGGAAATGAGAAAATGTGAAAAAAAAAAATTTATTTTTTATTAAAACAAAAATGTCTGGGATTATTACTAATAGCACTGGATGGCAATGTTGATGGGGGGGAACCTGACTGAGACTCTTTATGAAGGCACTCTTTGGCTGGCACCAGATGCTTCAAGCTCCTGGGCCCCAATGCAAAATCTGTAACAGAGTCCCCCACCTACCACCTCAGGCACCATGGTCCAAATGTGACTGCTACCTCTGCACCCCCATAGCTACACCCCTGGCTGACACTGTGGATAGGGGCACTCTCTGGCCAGCATTATTACTCAGGGCACTTACTGTCTGACATTGCTGATGTAGAAGCCGTTGATGGGGGCACTTTCTGGCCAGCATTATTACTAAGGGCACTCTTTGGCTAACATGCTTGATGTTGGGACCCTCTGGCTGGCATTATTACTGGGAGCACTCTCTTACTGTCATCTGTTGGTGGAGCATTCTCTGCTTGACACTCTTGATCGGGGCACTTTATAGTTGATATTATTACTGTGGGTACTCTTTGGCTGCTTCTGTTTATTGGGGCACTTTATGGTTGATATTATTGCTGTGGGTACTCTTTGGCTGACACTGTTTATGGCCCCATGCAAACGACCTTATTTTTTTTACTGTCCATAAATTCGAATTCGTAGTCATTCGCAAGTCTTCCGCTACTCATCCGTATATACAGCACGTCGTCCGCAAATACGATCCGTAGTTCATCCGTATTTACGGATCCATAAAAAAAACAGGGAGGGATCTTGGGTAATCCCCTGGCGTCGCATAGCAATGGTTCCGTAATTACGGACAGCTACGGATACACATCCGTAACTGTCTGCAATTACAGAAGCTCCCATACACTTCTATGTGGAGTCCGTGCCGTAATTATGGGCAAGAATAAGACGTGATCTATAATTTGCGGATCATTTATACGGCACGGACACACATCCGTAAATAAACGGAAAGCTGTCCGTGACACATAGAAATTAATGGTTCCGCAATTTCATCCGTAATTACGAATCCGGATTAAAACTACGGTCGTGTGCATGGGGCCTATGGGAGCACTCTGTGTTGCCTTACTTATGGGGGCAATCTGTTTTTAGGAGCCCTCTGTCACTGTTAATGGGGGCACTCTGGCAATGATAATTACATGTGACAGCAACTATCAACTATGTCTAAAACCCTGTTTGGGAGAACCATTAAAAATAAATAAAAATCAGGGAACTGCAAATGTTCTAATGTAATGTTATAATTAGAATACCTCCCTTTTAACAGTAAGAGCAATCCAAGAATAATCTACAGGATCCCTCTACTGCTCTGTAGGAACTGTCAGCAGAATACAGCAGACTTGTATAGCCGCCTGTATTCTGCAGACACGGGCTGTCGTTCCATGTTGATGTGCAGCTCTCTCTGTTGGAGGAGCAGCGGTGTCCATTTATATTAGGGGTAATAATGCGGTGCCCCAGTAGTGGGATCTCTTGGAGACACAGGGGTTTACACCAAAAATGTGTTTGGTTTATCCCTACTGCAGCTGAATAAGCAATAAAAGAGGGACTGTCTCTGGGCAGCAGCTGTTTTCTATTCTTGCTTTTTGATTCTTCTCTTTTATTTTGTGCTGTTTTTTGAGGGGGGGGGGCGGCTGCTGCTGGTGATGCCCACACATGGTTTTAGTGAGGATTTTTTTTATTTATTTTTTTATTTTTTGTCGTGGGAGTTAAATCTCTGAATTCTGATACTAAGAAGCAGCACAATGGTCTGTGTGGGCTGGTTAGTAAACCTTTTTTTTTTTTTTTTTGCTAAATACCATTGTGATTGCTCATTAAGCAGCTAGGGAGAAGTTTTAGAAGTGACTTATATCATGTGTCTGATGTCTCTGCACACAGGGAGATGATGGAATCCATTACAGAAAAATAAAACGGATCTGATCGCCTTGAAATGCCTTTTTCATGGTCCTTAAATTTGGGACCATGATGCTTTGCAAAAGGTTGCCATACTGAAACATTTGAGAGGGTCTCCTGCCCAGGTTATGAGGTCTCAGGTCTATGCCAGTACGTGCCCTATTTTTGGCCTTCAGGACACAGTAATATTTTTTTTTTTCATTTTTGCATAATTGCATTGCAACAGCCATAACTTTTTTTTGTCGACATTATAGGGTTTTCCCACAAACACATGTATCCACAGGATAGGAAATACATGTGTGATCGCTGGGGGTACGACCGCTGGGACCCCCCCAGCGATGAGGAGAACGGGGACCGAAAGTCCCCCGAAGTGCTCCATGAGGATGGAGCGCTGGTGCGCATGCTTGACCGGCGCTCAAGTCATTTTTATGGAGCTGCCAGAGTCAGCGGTCCCGGAAGTCCCATAGAAATGAGAAGTGCTGGCTGAGAATGCGCACCAGCAGTCCATTGTCATGGAGCACTTTAGGGGACTTTCGGTTCCCCGTTGTTCTCATCTCTGGGGGTCGAGCATTATAGCACTATGACCCTATAGCTATGGATAGGATTAGGCCAAAAACAGTGGCCCTTCCCACCTTGGTAATGCTAGCCTGCTGCTGCTATGTTGTATCTGGCTGGTTATCAAAAATGGGGAGGACCGCACGATGTTTATTCCATTTAAGAAAAATGACGTGGGGTCGCCATTTTTATAACCAGCCAGGTACAACACAGCAGCAGCAGGCTAGCACTACCAGGGTGGGAAGGGCCACTGTTTTTGGCCTTTCCCGGCCTGGCCTAATACTATCAGCCTGCAGCTGCCCCAGTGGCCGGGCATCACTACAGATGGTCGTGTACTGGATCATACCCAGCTCTTCCCAGTACCCCTGGTGGCGGTGGGTACCGGGTTAATAATGGGGTTAGTGTTAGCCTCTGCACCAGCTAACACTAAGCCCCGCCTTAGTAATGGACGCTGTAAATCAGCCTGCAGCTGTTAATAAGGCGGGAGTAATGAAGTTTAAAAGAAAATACAAAAACATAGAAAAAATATATATTTTATTGAAATAAAAACCTTCCCACACAATCCTCATTAACCAATTTATTGAAAATAAAAAAGCCATCATTGAAGTAGTCCTCGAATCTGACGTCCAATGACCGAACCTGTAAATAAAATAGAAATACACGGCCCATGGGCTTAGATACAGAGCCCATGTGTGATGCTATCTGTGGGACCATGTATCTACGCTTACCACATGTTAGGCTTAGATACAGGACCCCAGCAGACAGTAATCTTATGTAGTATAAGATTACTGTCTGCTGGGATCCTATATCTAAGCCTGCCTTGTGGTAAGCTTAGATACATGGTCCAACAGACCGTATCACACATGGGCCCTGTATCTAAGCCCAGGTATGATGCTGTCTGTTGGACCCTGTATGTAAGTTTACCACAAGGCAGGCTTAGATACAGGTCCCCAGCAGGCAGTAATGATGTTACACTTACCCAGCTCCTCGGTGCAGCGGATGTCCCGACACCACCCAGCGTCGTGACGTCATGTGCGGCGCACAGCGTCATGACGCGAGAAGATGTCAGGACTTCCGCTGTGCTCGGCAAGGAGGGTAAATATTTGTGTCGTTACTATAGTAACAGGGACCGGTGTATTTTGTGACATAGGCCCCAGTTACAATAGTGTTTCTATAGACGCAGCACGGGTCCAGGGCCCGGTCGCAATCGCGACCGCTGCGACCCCTGTAGCAGCAGTCGCCTGGGGATCTGGGGCACCTGGCCAAAGATCCGGGGCTTGAGCCCTGGATGTCCGGTGCTAGCGACGCCCCTGGGGCTTAATCTGTCCTTCAATTTCGGATTCAAATTTTTGGGGTAATTCAAATGTTACATATACAGAGACTATTATAGCTTCTGTTCTGTATATGAGACAGGGTTGCCAACCGTCTGTTAATTCACAGACAGTCCGTGACATTAGAGGACTTTTGGCAACTGTCCGTTGTGTTCAGTATAAAAAGAATGTGTCCGTGATTTCTATTTTTTTTTTGTCCAAAGAGCTGCGCATGTGCATGTTGCAGGAAGAAGTATGTGCCGGGTTACACGCAGGCTGCGTGATGACCTCATGAAGTACCGTGTGAGCCTTCCCAGCCTCCACGCAACATGTCTGGCGTCTACGCCAGAGAGGAGCAGGAGGAGGAGAACGGAGTACAGCAGCAGAGGGCGGCTTGGCTGGGACCTGACAGGTGGCACAAGAGAATATACGCAGAGCACCTCCTGCTCTGCACCTAATTCACTGCCCAGTAGCTGTACAGGTCAGCAGCACCCTGCTCCTTCACTGTGTCTGCACTGCTGACCTGGATAGCTGATGCTGCTGCTAAAATGTCTCCTAAACCCTGTACAGCCCAGTATTCCAGTACAGAAGTTGCCGAGAAGGAGGAGCAGACTACAGAAGGGAGATAAGTGTCAATGTATGTATCTAGAGCTAAAGGGGTGACTGGATTGTACAATTACTGTGTGTCTCAATGTATGTATGTACTGTGTGTAATGGCTCTATATAAGTATGTGTGCAGTGTGTATATGTAGTATGTGTGCCGTGTGTGTTTGTAGTATGTGTGCCGTGTGTGTATGTAGTATGTGTGCAGTGTGTGTGTATATGTAGTATGTGTGCAGTGTGTATATGTGGTATATGTGCAGTGTGTATGTAGTATGTGTGCAGTGTATATATGTAGTATGTGTGCCGTGTGTGTATGTAGTATGTGTGCAGTGTGTATATGTAGTATGTGTGCAGTGTGTGCATATGTGTATCTCAATGTATGTAGTGTGTGTGTAATGGCTCTATATATATGTATATATATATATATATATATATATGTATGTAGTATGTGTGCAGTGTGTGTACATGTAGTATGTGTGCAGTGTGTGTATATATGTAGTATGTGTGCAGTATATAGGTGTGTGTGTGTGTGTGTGTGTGTGTGTGTGTGTGTGTGTGTGTGTGTGTGTGCATGTACTATGTGTGCAGTGTGTGTACATGAAGTATGTGTGCAGTGTGTGTACATGTATTATGTGTGCAGTGTGTATAAGTAGTATGTTGGCAGTGTGCGTATATCTAGTATGTATGCAGTGTGTGCATATGTAGTATGTGTGCAGTGTGTATATGTAGTATGTATGCAGTGTGTATATGTAGTATGTATGCAGTGTGTATACAGTGAATGAAATAAGAATTTTTAGGCTAGGTTACTTTTACCAGTGAGAGATAGATTATATAAAAAAAAAAAATAATGAAAATCACATTGTCAAAATTATATATATTTATTTGCATTGTGCACAGAGAAATAAGTATTTGATCCCTTTGGCAAACAAGACTTAATACTTGGTGGCAAAACCCTTGTTGGCAAGCACAGCAGTCAGACGTTTTTTGTAGTTGATGATGAGGTTTGCACACATGTTAGATGGAATTTTGTCCCACTCCTCTTTGCAGATCATCTGTAAATTATTAAGATTTCGAGGCTGTCGCTTGGCAACTCGGATCTTCAGCTCCCTCCATAAGTTTTCGATGGGATTAAGGTCTGGAGACTGGCTAGGCCACTCCATGACCTTAATGTGCTTCTTTTTGAGCCACTCCTTTGTTGCCTTGGCTGTATGTTTCGGGTCATTATCGTGCTGGAAGACCCAGCCACGATCCATTTTTAATGTCCTGGTGGAGGGAAGGAGGTTGTCACTCAGGATTTGACGGTACATGGCTCCATCCATTCTCCCATTGATGCGGTGAAGTAGTCCTGTGCCACTCTGGACTATAAAAAAGGGCCCTGCCCTTCCACTCCCTGACTGAGCGTTGTTGTAGTTTTCCCATGTTCGAATTTCATCTGGCGCAAACCTGTCACGCCTGCTGGTATACACCACGTCTGGTGTAATCTGTCATCCTGGGTATCATCCGCCATGTCTGGCGCAATCTGCCAGGCCTGCTGGTATACACCATGTCTGGTGTCATCTGCCACTTCTGATACCATCCGCCATGTCTGGTACAACCGGACACATCTAGCCCATCTGTGCCAGAGCCCCTGCCACCATCTGGACTATCTCGGGTACCTTTGTGCTACAAACTTGTATAGACTTTTGCATAGACTGTGACTTGGCCAGCTGCCTCTCCGCTAAGGCGGAGCCGCCTAGTGAGTCCACATACCCCCAGACCATGACAATATGTAGTGTGTATGCAGTGTGTGTATATGTAGTGTGTGTGCATATGTAGTGTGTGTGCATATGTAGTATGTGTGCAGTGTGGGCATATGTAGTATGTGTGCAGTGTGGGCATATGTAGTATGTGTGCAGTGTGTGTATATGTAGTATGTGTGCAATGTGTGTATATGTAGTAGGTGGGCAGTGTGTGTATATGTAGTATGTGTGCAGTGTGTGTATATGTAGTAGGTGGACAATGTGTGTATATGTAGTATGTGTGCAGTGTGTGTATGTGTGCAGTGTGTGTATGTGTCCAGTGTGTGTATATGTAGTATGTGTTCCGTGTGTGTTTATGTAATATGTGTCCAGTGTGTGTATATGTAGTATGTGTAGTATGTATGCATGTATGTATGTGTGCAATGTGTATATGTAGTGTGTGTGTGTGTGTGTGTGTGTGCACTATATATCTGTACAGTGTATGTATATTTACTATGTGTCCAGTGTGTGAATATGTAGTATGTGTGTAGTGTGTGCAGTATGTATGTATGTATGTATGTATGTATGTATGTGTGCAGTGTGCATGTGTGAGTGTGTGTGTGCCGTGTGTGTATATGTAGTATGTGTGTAGTGTGTATGTATATGTAGTATGTGTGTAGTGTGTGTGTATATGTAGTATGTGTGTAGTGTGTATGTATATGTATATGTAGTATGTGTGTAGTGTGTGTGTGTATATGTAGTATGTGTGTAGTGTGTGTGTGTATATGTAGTATGTGTGTAGTGTGTATGTATGTGTGTAGTGTGTGTGTGTGTGTATATGTAGTATGTGTGTAGTGTGTGTGTGTATATGTAGTATGTGTGTAGTGTGTATGTATATGTAGTATGTGTGTAGTGTGTCTGTGTGTATATGTAGTATGTGTGTAGTGTGTGTGTATATGTAGTATGTGTGTAGTGTGTGCAGTATATATATATATATATATATGTATGTATGTGTGCAGTGTGTATATGTAGTGTGCGTGTGTGTGCACTATGTATGTGTTCAGTGCGTGTATATGTAGTTTGTAGCTATATCTCCGGTGATCCATGTCACACTCTCTTTATAAATTGCACCGATCTTCCTAGAGCTGGGTGCGTCTTTTCTGCAAGTTTTAGTGCCGCAGCCTTGAACTGAACCAGAACTTTACAAAAAGTAAAAATTCAAACTGAGTTGACCTGACGCTATTATTATGATTTCTAACTATTATCACTTTCTAATTCACAATTAATATCGCTAACCTGGTTATATTAATGTTTTAAGTTCGAGGAACATGTTTTCTAAACTGTCTGTAAAAATTTCTGTCTGTCCACGATTTTGGGGCCACTTGTCCGGAAAAAAATAAATTAGTGGTTGGTAACCCTGATATAGGATTGTTTGAGCAGGGATATTTTCAGCTGAATAATTCGTTTTTACAATTGGATGTAATAACATTGCAAACCCCAAAAGGATTTTAAAAAAAACAACTCAATTTAGAGTCTACGTTGGGCGTTTGGACAGCATGGAGCCCATAGTGTCAGAAGCATCAGCCCCCGGGTCAATAGTAATTACTGGCATGTTTTGATAAATCCCAGGCCTAATGTGTTGGGGGGCAGCGGGGCCACCTGGGAGTGCTTGTTAAGCAGTTTCACGCACACCCACTGTTTGCTGCCGTATTTATTTTCGCTTTTATCTATCTAGATGCAGACGGGCAGCACATGAAGTGACCCGGTCGGCATGTGCTATGAATAGCCGGTAATTAATGTCATCTTCCTCCTCACTTTCCTCATTTCTTTTATTATTGGCTAATGATCTGACATCGTCCACACAATGTCAAGCAAACAAAGTCCCTACAGCAGCTTAATTGTGGGATATCAGACAAATGCTTGTTATTTCATAGCACTGCATACATTATTTACACCCTTATCCTATTGTTATATCAGTGTAGATCATATAATTCATTATTTAATCATGTGAGTACAACCTCTACATATATGTTGTGCCGTTCCTCAGTTATTCCTACTAGAAATATATGAAGAAATTGACAACTGGGTGTTCCTATTCCCCTTGTCAAGGGGGCGTGTCCCTACACAGTCTCGCTCTGTCTGCACTGATTGGACAGTCTCAGGGCGGATTTACACGAACGTGATATACGTCCGAGCCACCCGCGTGTTTTTCACGCGTGTCGCACGGACCTATGCAAGTCTATGGGGCAGTGCAGACTGTCAGTGATTTTTGCGCAGCGTGAGTCCGCTGCGTAAAACTCACGACAGGTCCTGTATTTCTGTGTTTTTCGCGCATCACGCACCCATTGAAGTCAATGGGTGCGTGAAAATCACGCGCACCACACGGAAGCACTTCCGTGGGACGTGCGTTATTCGCACAACAGCAGTCAAAAGTATGTTTGGAAACAGAAAAGCACCAAGTGCTTTTCTGTTTACAAACATCCAAACGGAGTGTCATAATGATGGCGGCTGCGCGAAAATCACACAGCCGCACCTCCTATCTGATGACACACGGAGCTGTTAAGTGCCTTTTGAGCACGCAAAACGCCACGTTTTTTGCGTGCGCAAAAATGCACACGCTCGTGTAAATCCCCCCTCAGTCAGACTAGGAACACACCTCCAACTGGTGACACCCAGTAGTCAACTTAGTCCCAAATTTCTAGACGGAATAACAGAGGAATAACACAATGTAGAGTTCTAAGAAAAAATGCTCCAGAATTGTTATTTCTTGGGGAATACAAGTATTTACTAGAACAGACATGTCAGGAGAGGTGACAGGTCCTGTTTAACTGTAACAGGGCTCCCCCACCTACCATGTGACATTTACAGTATTGGTGTCATTTTATGTGGCAATGGGGTCATTGGGCCTCCTCAGGCATCATGCAGACGGCCCCACCAGAAACATGCTAAATAGGGTCCCTACTGGTGCTGCTATATGGCATCACACCCAACAATCTAGGTAAAGGACCTTCATCCCCTTCCCATATTGTAGAAGTGGGCAGTATTATCCTACGGCTCTTTACTTATTACTTGTTCGGTAGAGTTGCTGTAATTTGGGAGAGGGGGCCCTGGTCAGGTTCTTCCATTTAAAAGGGGGATAGGAGTAGTCTGATCTTCACCCCCTCTTCTGATGAGACTCATAGGAGATGCATGGACTTCCTTCATGGTTCATACCCACAAGCCCTAATTTTAGAATCTGAAATTGCCTCTAAGGGGTGACACTAACTAAACAAGCAACTTTGTCTTGGCCAAGGTATTTAGATACAGGGCTAGGGCTGTGGATTATATCTATGCCCCTGGGTGAAAGAAAACCAAGACTCTGGAGAAGCCGATCAGCACTACGTCACACCTCCTACCAGACCATACAGCAGGGGTGTACCCAGTATCTAGGGGGTACATACACTGGTAGGCCACCACCCTTATTTCCAGTTTGATGTATTCCCATACAGAACTCCTTACCTTTACCAGCACCACAATGCTCATGGAGTAGGGAGTGGGTAATCGTGGATTATTTTGACTGTTGTTATAGTCCCCCCCTTTCTCTATTTATTGTAATTTCATCATCTTCCTGGCATTGGGTGCCATAGGTATAAAACTGCCACACAGTTGCCCAGCAAAGCCCATGCAGTAACTAATACCCATGTAAACAGCGGGTAAGATCTCCTTGCCAGCCGCACCATAGAGGCTGGGGGTCTGTACATTATGATATGGTAAAAGTTTATGCTATTCCACAGTCGCCTGTCACTCGGCAGGCTTAAATACCATGGAAGAAGCTCTCAGTAATATTGTCACGTTGACTCCGTTTTTTTTTTTGGGAAACAAATAGATGTAATTTATTTCAGCCATTTATCACCGCAGTGAATATTATCAGTTTCCTATTAAGTATAATGCAATGTTTAAATGAGAGTTTTCTAACGCTTTACACAATTCATCACCCCATTTTCAGTGTGTCGGATATCGCTAAACAGCTGTTTCAAAATATCGCATTTCCCCATTTTTTAAACTTAACTCCTAATTTGCTGAAATACATTGAGCCAGGTAGAAAAATGTGTAAAAAATTCCTTTTAATTGTGATCACTCGTCCGATCCAACATTGGCAATGGAGATACGCAACTGCACACTTAGCGGTACTGTTGTAGAGACAATCGCTTGATTCCCGGAGAGTATCGAGCAGGGTTCCTATTAATTAGAATAGGACCCAAGCATAATACTCTCTGGGCATCATACAGTTGGCATGTCAACAGTACCGCCGAGTGTGCAGTAGCGTATGTGCACGCCCAATACCGGAGGAGATCTCTATTGGAATGACACTTTAAAGGAAACGTCCACCTTACATCAGCATTTTACATTTTAACTTTATAAATACTTCACATTACATCTCCTGTACTGATCTTGAGTTACATCCTGTATTACACTCCAGAGCTGCACTCACTATTCTGCTGGTGTAATCACTACGTAGATACATTACATTACTTATCCTGTACTGATCCTGAGTTACATCCTGTATTACACTCCAGAGCTGCACTCACTATTCTGCTGGTGGAGTCACTGTGTACATATATTACATTACTTATCCTGTACTGATCCTGAATTACAGCCTTTATTATACTCCAGAGCTGCACTCACTATTCTGCTGGTGGAGTCACTGTGTACATACATTACATTACTTATCTTGTACTTATATTTAGATACAGCCTGAATTATACTCTACAGAGTTCAGAGCTGGATTTTCGAAAGATCTCCTGCTGGTCCAATGTCTGCACAGTTCTCAGTCTAGAGATTCACATTTTGGGGAGCGTAGTGTTTACACTATGGACTGCATAGCAATCTATTGTAGAGAAAAGGAAATGTCCTCTTGCATTATAGGAGCCCAGATTGAATGATAGATAGATAGATAGATAGATAGATAGATAGATAGATAGATAGATAGATAGATAGATAGATAGATAGATGTATTTCTGCAGTCACAGGTGTTCTTGCACCTGCATACATTTTGTATCATTTAGTTGGAATGTGCTGTTCAACTTTTTGTTGTGTTTATGTGATCCATATATGTGGGGTTAGTGACTGCCTCCACTTGTTGTTCTTGCACTCCTCCCATTCTGCCCTGGGTGATTTTAATCAGTTCAATGCTGGATCCTACCATCCCCAGGTATATATGTAGGCTTAGTCCCAGTTCTGGGTGTATGTGCAGCGTAGGTTCCCACCTTACAGAGGTCGCCTTGTCGTGGCAGGTGGGCTAACACTTTTTGATCAAAATGTGCACTAAGAACCTCCCTATTTATAGGTAGATTTAGCTTTAGTGCATATTTATTTATATTTAGTGGTTTAGGTGGCATTAGTGTTGCAGGGTGCTGTCGCCATTTTTTGTCTGATAGATAGATAGATAGATAGATAGATAGATATGAGATAGATATGAGATAGATAGAGATAGATAGAGATAGATAGATAGATAGATAGATAGATAGATAGATAGATAGATAGATAGATAGATAGATAGATAGATAGATAGATAGATAGATAGATAGATAGATAGATAGATAGATAGGAGATAGATAGATAGATAGATAGATAGATAGATAGATAGATAGATAGATAGATAGATAGATATGAGATAGATATGAGATAGATATGAGATAGATATGAGATAGATAGATAGATAGATAGATAGATAGATAGATAGATAGATAGATAGATAGATAGATAGATAGATAGATAGATATGAGATAGATAGATATGAGATAGATATGAGATAGATAGATAGATAGATATGAGATAGATAGATAGATAGATATGAGATAGATAGATATGAGATAGATAGATAGATAGATAGATAGATAGATAGATATGAGATAGATATGAGATAGATATGAGATAGATAGATAGATAGATAGATAGATAGATAGATAGATAGATAGATAGATAGATAGATATGAGATAGATAGATATGAGATAGATATGAGATAGATAGATAGATAGATATGAGATAGATAGATAGATAGATATGAGATAGATAGATATGAGATAGATAGATAGATAGATATGAGATAGATAGATAGATAGATAGATAGATAGATAGATAGATAGATAGATAGATAGATAGATAGATAGATAGATAGATAGATAGATAGATAGATAGATAGATAGATATGAGATAGATGATAGATAATTGTTTAATAAAAACAACTCAAAGAGACAGATACAAATTAATTATATTTTAAGGTATAAAATAGAGAAATCTGTTATGTTCTGTTTTTATGCAAGAAAATAAATGCTGCCACTTATGTAAAACAACAATGCTTCATGGTAGATAAGACAGTCCTGCGGATCACTCATCATCCACCTCCGCATACAACATTCAGTGTAGTATTTCCTATTATAGTCCATCATTCATTGTAATACAATGCTTATTCCTATCACTTTTCCTGATAACTGGGGACAAGTAACCGCTGGATATGGATACCTGTTACTAATATGAGTTCAGCAAAGAGGTTTTATGACACTAATCATATTACCTCTTAGAACAGTCCATTTTCTTTATGCAGCGGCGCAGGGCCTCGTGTCAGCGCCATATACATTTATTGTCCATTAGAGTGCAGTGATTGTTCATGTACTGTGAGTGTTGGAGGAAATCCAGAAATAACTGTAAAATATTGCACCAACTGCTGATTGTATAAAGGAGATTCCATATGTTCTCGCTATAAGGTAATGAGAGCATTGCACAAGGTCAGAAGTGTAGCTAAAAGCACCTAGACCAGGGATCTCTTACTCCAAGCATGTCCTGACACCTGGAGATCCACAAGTCTGAGACCACTCACCTCTACCCTGATGCAAACCCTACGTAGATCGGTAATTAACAGCCAATGACATCACACCATTATCTATGGAGATTATGACATCACACTGTATAGGATCATGTGCACTATTTATAGAATGACTCTATGTCACAAGCGTGCCCTACACATGGGAATATTGCAGAAAGTGAAGTAGATAGATAGATAGATAGATAGATAGATAGATAGATAGATAGATAGATAGATAGATAGATAGATAGATAGATATGAGATAGATAGATATGAGATAGATAGATAGATAGATAGATAGATAGATATGAGATAGATAGATAGATATGAGATAGATAGATAGATAGATAGATAGATAGATAGATAGATAGATAGATAGATAGATAGATAGATAGATAGATAGATATGAGATAGATAGATAGATATGAGATAGATAGATAGATATGAGATAGATAGATAGATATTAGATAGATAGATAGATAGATAGATAGATAGATAGATAGATAGATAGATAGATAGATAAGATATAGAGAAAGAGAGTACAGGAAGAATGGATGGATGGGAGGATTCAGCATTGGATGATTGAGGAATTGAATGAATGGTTATATATGGGCAGATGCATAGATGGGTCATTGACATGGAGATTGCATGTGATTACAACATTGACACAGGATTTCCATCGGCAAGTATGGAAAGAAAAATAACACCATTGGGCAACTTGGAGTAATCAACGCTATTCTGATGGGCATTGCATGGCACAGCTAACTGTCCGGTCCAAACCTCAAAATATATTCAGCAAAATATCGATAAATAATTGTCAGATTTATGCCTCATGCACACGACCGTTGTGCCACTCGGGCCGTTTTTGCTGCACCCGATAGTCTTCACGGACCCATTTACTTTAGCAGGTGAATCAGGTCCGTGAAAAATGGTCCGAGTCTCCAATCCGAGGAAAAGATAGAACATGTCCTATCTTTCCTCGGATCACTGACGGGTCTCGGACGGCACTCACGGTCGTGTGCATGAGGCGTATGATCCTCTGTTCCCATTAAGCTTCTTCTAGGCATCCATTCAATAATTTCCATTGCAAAGCATTAACCCTAACCTGACCTTAGCTGCGTTGTAAGACTGACCTTGAGTGACAAGTCAATCACGAGCCTAGGTGCATCGAGGTTATAACCTTATTTATGTATTTTACACGGTTTGCTGATCCTTATTGAATCTTCCAAGGAATAAATACATCCCAAGCAATTCATCACCTTCACTGGAGAAAACATGTCCTCTCGTTGAGCAAGCAAACTGCTGAATTTCCCAAGATCTTGCACCTGTAGAAGACAATTATACTATTCAAGCTCGACCTCTTGAATTGATTGTCTTCTTTTTCATTATGCCTCTTCAAACATTGATACCCTCTAACCCAAACTGGGCTCTTCTGTATCACCAACCCCAGGAAAAACAAAATCTTCTATCTATCAAGCACCCTAGAGCCAAGTTTGGGAATTTTGGAAGATTCCACAGAATTTTTTTGTACATAAGGTCAAGTAGGGCCGGATTATGGGGAGGGCACAAAAAGAGGCACAAAAAGGTACATGCCCTGGGGCCTCCACCACCCAACCTCCTTCTCTGCCCAGGCCTGATCTATCTATTTCATATCCATCTTCCATTTTCTAGTTACTCCCTTGGCAGTCACTGTTTAAATGGGTCTATACACTGCCCACTTCTGAGACCCTCACCTTTCAAAAAACAGATTCCCTGATGACTGTTTGGTGACTGTGTGGCACTATACACATGGGGGAGCTGTGTGGTACTATATATAAGGGGCTGTGTGGCACTACTAAGGGGGGCTGTGTGGCACTATCTACTAGGGGGGCTGTATGGCACTATTTACAAGGGGAGGGCTGTGGCTCTATCTACAGGGGGCTGTGTGTGGCGCAAATAAAAAGGGGTCTGTGTGTGGCGCTGTCTACTAAGGGGGGCTGTGTGGCACTATCTACAAAGGGGGTGTTGTGTGGCACTATATACAAGGGTGGGGGGCTGTGTGGCAATATATACAGGGGGAGTAAATGAACCAGCCTTGGTGGAGACCCCGTTGTGATGGAGGCCCTGCGACACCTGTTTTGTGGTCCCTCCCTACAATCCAGCATTTTTGGACGCTGTTGAACTGGAAGATGGAAGAAATCGAGAAGTTGAACTGAGATAAAAACCTTATTACATAGAGATTATTTTCCAGGACAAAAAAATAGTCCATATTTTATCTACTTTCCGACTTCCAAAGTTTGTTGAAATGATCACCGATATTTGTTGGCATTTATAGTAATACGCTGTTTTATTAGACTGTCCACTGAACCATGCACAATACAATAAGTGGATAATTTGTTGGTAGGATCTTTCTAAATTATCCATGGATCTCCGTTAAGGCAAATAATTGCAAAAATAAAATGTTCATGTTGATTTTTGGAAATGGCATTTTAGAAATCTGATTTTATGCCTCAGCTGAAGAAACAGTTCGGGTATAAAAAGCTGTTCCTCTTGTGCGGATCACACTACATTTTCTTTCTAATGACTTTTTTGTAAAGGGGACAGGTTTCCGCTCTACATTTAAACATGTCTTTCTGTAATTGCTATAGCATTACCTTGTTTTCTTACCTCGCTTGACTATGTTATCATTTTATGCCATCTTTTCAGAAAGCCCGATGACAATATGGATCTGTATTACAAATTGCTTTTTGGAATATAATTAGATTTTCTAATGCTGGTATTATTTGGCTGGGAACAGGGGCGGACTGGCCCAAGACAGTACCAGAGGATCCTCTAGAGGGTCCACAATCTGACACAATACTGGACCTAAAGGCCCAGCAGAAAAACACTACTATGGGCACTACAATAAGTCTGGCTCTGTGGGGACTACTTTGAGGTTGGTACTACAGAAACTACAGTGAGGCTAAAAGCATGGGCATGGCTATGAGGTTAGCACTAAAGGCACTACAATGAGTCTGTCATTATGGGAACCACAGTGAGGCCCAAACCCTTTCGTGTTTCGGTTTGCGAGACTGTCTCGCGAAAATCGGGACTGTCGGCAAATATGAATCTGATACTGTGGGACTACATTGAGGATGATATTATGAGCATTGCTATGAAGGTGGCACTATCTGCAATTAGGTTGCACTATGAGGACTACGGTGAGGCTAACATTGTGGGGGATACATTGAGGTTGACATTATGAGCATAACTATGAGGATGGCGCTATGGGAACTACTAAAACCTAGCCCTGCGTATATTATGGGGCTAGCACAAGATATCCCTTTTATGGTTTTTTTTGGTTTGTTTGTTTTTCATCAGTATTTTAAGGACATTCTGAACCAACAGAAGGAATTACCCATTCAAGACCATCATCCAAAGCAGTTGCAAAAAGCATCTCTCACTCTGGCGGACCTGGAATATCCGCACATTGCACAGACAACCCATTGATTTCAATGGGAACAATGTAATGCCTTATTTCCCCTGTGGTGGCGCTGCAGGGAAATTGGACACTGGCTGCCGACCCAACAGATTACAGAAGATCACTGGAGTTCCCAGCAGCAGGATACCCTGTGATCAACCTAATGTTGGGTGACTCGTCTAACAAAAAGTAGGGCAACCCCTTTAACTGCATGCAACAAGTTCTGAAGGAATCATAGCAAAATAATATGCATCTCAATAGAAAAAAGGGCAAATTAATTTCATTCTGTGTTTCCTAAAAAACTGATTCTGTCCCTACAATACATCAGCTCTTGGCTCCGGAGGGCCTCTATTGTAATTAACAGATTTCCATTGATTTCAATGAGAGACCTGTAAAGCTTTATATTCCCTGTAGCGGACTCATCGCATGCAATCTATAAAAGGATTATCCAAACCCTACAACCCCTTTAAACGGAGTTCCTATTGGAATAAACAACTCATGCTTTGTCCAAAAAATTGCATTTTGATCTCGGGCAACATACCAGGTAATAGGAACAGACACCTGAGCAAGTAATAGGAACAGACACCAAGTTCATGAACCAGATTTATTCTATCTGCCGTCCAGAGGAATGCAATAAGAAGGCAGACGTAAAGCCAAAATTCACACGGTGCGCCCTATTCTCCCCTTTAGGCCATATTTAAGCAGAGAAAATAGATTTACTAGTTATTATAACTAATCGTATGTACAGATCTTCCGCTAGACGCTGGGGATCACTTAATATACCTTCATGTATTGGCAATCACCCCGTGCATTAAATATTCACTGTTCCTTGAGCCATTGAGACATTTTTTCTTTTTAACCAGTCATTTTCTGCCTTCAATCTAGAGGTTTGAGGAAAAAAGAGAGGAATAATTGGGCAGGTTCAAGGACAGTGCACATTTTGCCATCCCAATTGCTGCATTTTCCAACAGCAGTCCAGAAAATCAAAGCGTTCTTTCTATCGGCTCATGGATAAAGAGCGATGGAACATTACGCCTGCGACTCTGACGAGATAGTTATACCAGCCGGTTTTGACCTTTTTTGTGATCTGACAACACATCAAGGGACACATAGGTCACTGTTCACATGAAACCAAACGCTCAAACACACAGCCGTGTATCTGCAATGAGCTAATTACCTACAGAAATCCATATATATATATATACATATAGGGCAGAACTATAGGAATGTGGCAATTCGGCAATGTGGAAAATCCCATTTGAAATTATTATTGTATGAATGAGTCCCCCCTTTTTATAAAATTGCATCTCTGGGGGGCATCTGTTTGTTCCAATGTATACCATCCCCAAGGGATGTATTAATGTACTGTATATAGGGTAAGGGGACCTGTCACCTCTCATGACATCTCTGTTTTAATAAATACTTGTATTCCCCATTAAATAAAAATTCTGGAGCATCTGTTCATAGAACTCTATGTTGTGCCGTTCCTCTGTTATTACTACTAGAAATGTATGAATAAATTGACAGCTGGGTGTTACCAGTTGGGGGTGTGTCCCTACACAGACTGACCCTGTCCAATCAGTGCTGACAAGGTGAGATCGTGCAGGGACACGCCCCTTTGACAAGGGAGATGGTAACACCCAGTTGTCAATTTATTCATAAATTTCTAGGAGAAATAACAGAGGAACAGCATAATGTGGAGTTATAAGAAATATTGTTATTACATGGGGAATACAAGTATTTACTAAACCTAACATGTCAGGAGAGGGGACAGGTTCTCTTTAATCGGACAGATGTCAGACGACAGACAGAGGAGTAAATTAAAATAGCTTTTAACCCCTTCCCTCCTCAGCCATTTTTTGGATTTGCCTCCCCACCTTCCAAAAGCTATAATTTTTTTATTTTTCCATCTATATAGCCATGCGGGGGCTTGTTTTTTTTTGCGTGACAAGTTGTCGTTTTTCATGGCACCATTTATTGTACCGCATAATGTACTGGGAAGCAGAAAAAATATATATTTGTGGGGTGAAATGGGCAAAAAACAGCGATTACACCCTTTTTGGGGGGTTTTGTTTTTACGGCATCCATCAGGAGGTAAAAGCTACATATTCACCTTATTCTACAGGTTGATACGGTTACGGCGATACCAAATTTATATGTTTTGTTTTACCACTTTTAAAAAATAAAACTAAAGTATTTGCTAAATTAAAAAAATCTTTTGTGTCGCTATATTCTGAGAGCCATAACTTATTCATTTTTCCATCATTTTAGCGACGTGAGGGCTTACATTTTGTGGGGCGAGTTGTCGTTTTCACCGATACCATTTTTGGGTTTATACCACTTTTTGATCACTTTTTATTTCATTTTTTTGGAGCGCTACGGTGACCAAAAAAAAGCAATTTGCGTGTTTTATGTAATTTTTTTTTACATCATACACTGAGCGGCTTAAACAACGCTATATTGTGATAGTTCAGACTTTTACGGAGGCGGCGATACCAGTTATGTTAACTTTTATTTTTTTTAACATTTAGGGAAAAAATTTGAAAAGGGAAACCCTTGAGCTTTTAATACTTCCTTTTATTGGAACTTAAAAAAATAACTTTATTTAAAGGGAACCTGTCACCAGCTTTTTAGCTATAAAGCCAGCAATACCTGGTGAAAGTGGGTGAAAAATCATTGTCATCTAAGCTATAAATATGTTCTGAGTAAGCTCTGTAGCTTTAGTATTCCGTTTTTCAGCGGTCCCACGCCGTATGCAAATGAGCAGAAAAGAGTCAAAGTCTCAGAGTGGACTCCACCTCCTTCTTTTTGATTGACAGCTCCTTAGCCAGTCAGGGTCGGACAGGTGGTGGCAGTGGGCGTGGTTAAGAAGCTGCATCCCAGAGGGAAAAATAATTACCATAAAAGGTGGGAAAAGTTTAAACGACTAGATTTACTGACAGAGGAGGACTTCAGGAAAGAAGAGAACAGGAACGCACTCTGGACAGCTGCGGCCATTGAGGGGTCAGGCGAGTTTAACAGGTAAGATGTTGATGACAGGATCCCTTTAACAGTTTTTTACTTTTTTATTAGACCCCCTAGGAGACTTGAACCAGCAATCGTTGGATCACTTGCATGATATACTGCAATACTAATGTACTGCAGTATATCGTGATTCTGACAGTCTCCTTTGAAGCCCTGCCTAGGCTGCCATAACAACCGTTGTTACCGGCCAATCGTGCCGCGGGGGAGCACGATGTCTTGTTTGAGGGGGCGCCCTCCTGATTCTAACACTTGACCGCGACATTTAAGGTGTTAAACGGGCGGAATCAAAGTGATCTTTGATTCCGCCCCTTGCAGTGAGGCGTCGGCTGTGTAACACAGGTGTCACCCGCTGTGTATGGAGCAACCTCAGCCCGTGAGCTCGCTCCATACTTCCCCTTAACCCTTATCACTTACAGTTACGTGATAATGCGTTAAGGGGTTAAAGAAGAATTTCTGTTTCATCATAGAAGGTCAATAGACAAGAGCGCCTCTAGTGTTCAAAACTGTAATGTAAAATTGTTTTCATTATTTGTATGCATCCACACCGCCCAGGCCTATAGCAGTATATATATATATGTGGATGTGTAACAAACAGTGCTCCCCTCTTAGCTGCAGTCCCCTAGATTGGTTCACAAGAGCAACTACATTGTTCGTAAAAAGGGATGTGGAATTGACCAAATGATCATAGAACAGGGTGCGGAGAGGGGAACAAACACAATGTCTTTGGTTTACGATTATTTATTGCAATACAAAATTTACAAAATTGAAAACATGTCAGATGAAAATTGAAAGGATTTTATTATTTCCAATGGTTTTTGTATTATATCTATATAATATGATAATCAATGATAAACCAGATCATTAGAAAAATCATTAAGAGGATTGGACGATCCTATTTTGATAGAAGCTAACCCAAATGACAAGATGATCACAAAATGTCCGATGGCTGGGACCTCCAATGATCAGCTGTAATCTGTAGAGATATCTAGCAACAAGTGTTCAGTTTGCCTGCAGCACCACCACAGGAGAAATTAAGTATTGCACTTTTCTAATGGAAAACAATGGGCTGTCCATCTAATGCATGGATTTACCGGGTTCTCCAAATCTAGACACGTTCCTTTTAGCAGTCCTCCACTCTGGCTAATAGATGAGGAATGGTCGTCCCCGTCCCCGTCCCCCCCCCCCCCCCACACACACACACACACTACTAAGGGGAATCTGTCAGCAGTTTTTGGCCTCAAAACTGCTGACAGATTCCCTTTACCTAAGAAATTAAGGTTTTCAAAATAGAACAAACCCTTTTAATCTATGGCCACCCTAAAAATTTAAGGTATATTTTTTTTCGCATGTAGCTATAACCACTTGGTTTGTTTTTTTCTGTTTGTGTTGTGCAGTTAGGGTATACACAATTAAATAAAGTGCTTCAGATAAAAAATGGCTCATTGGGTAATTTATTTCTCAGGAGCTTGTTAGCGGAGAGGAAATTACAGATAATTGCACTAGCAGTTTGTCAGTAGAGGTATACATATGTTCCAGAAACTGATTTACAGATAACTAGTGTTGTCATATCAGGTGATCGCTGACACTGATGAGACCAGACGTGCAGGAACGAAACGTAAAGTGTCAATATGAACACGTATTACATAATAGTAATCAACGTACCATATCAACCTATAGTAAAGTATTTATTAGGGCATGACCACACGTGGCGGATTTCCTCCGCAACTGTCCGCATCAATGCCGCACAGAATCTGCGTTGCAGATTCTGCAGCGGATCTGCACAAAATGTGCAGTAAATTGATGCGGACTAGCTGCTGCGGACTGCGGTAAAAGTACTTCCCTTCTCCCTATCAGTGCAGGATAGAGAGAAGGGACAGCACTTTCCCTAGTGAAAGTCAAAGAAATTCATACTTACCGCCCGTTGTCTTGGTGACGCGTCCCTTCTTCGGCATCCAGCCCGACCTCCCTGGATGACGCGGCAGTCCATGTGACCGCTGCAGCCTGTTATTAGCCTGTGATTGGCTGCAGCCGTCACTTAGACTGAAACGTCATCCTGGGAGGCCGGACTGGAGACAGAAGCAGGGAGTTCTCGGTAAGTATGAACTTCATTTTTTTTTACAGATACATGTATATTGGGATCGGTAGTCACTGTCCCGGGTGCAGAAACAGTTACTGCCGATCGCTTAACTCTTTCAGCACCCTGGACAGTGACTATTTACAGACGTCTCCTAGCAACGCTCCCGTCATTACGGGAGCCCCATTGACTTCCTCAGTCTGGCTGTAGACCTAGAAATACATAGGTCCAGCCAGAATGAAGAAATGTCAAGTTAAAAAAGCAAGACGGATCCGCAGCACACATAACATGTGCATGACAGCTGCGGACTTCATTGCGGAACTTAGAATCTCCATTGAAGTCAATGGAGAAATTCCGCCATGAGTCCGCCACTGCTCCGCAACAGACAGAGCATGCTGCGGACACCAAATTCCGCTCCGCAGCCTATGCTCCGCAGCGGAATTTTACGCCTCGTCTAAACGAACACTGCTAAATTAAAGTGAAAGTCAATGGACAAACGGCTCCGCTGCGGATTAACGCTGCGGAGTGTCCGCAGCGGAATTTAAGTGAAATTCCGCCACGTGTGAACCCAGCCTTAGTGAGTCCTCCAAACAAGGGTGGCCCCACTACATGTGAAGATTCATCAGTACAACATTTAATTGAATGGCGCTGGGTTGTATTTCCCTGCAAAGGGGTGGATGGGAGCTCTGAAAAACTGAAACGCAATGCAACTAGTGCTTCTAAAGGTAAGGTTAGGGTCCTAGCAGCTGGACCACCACTGGTCAGAATTGATGGAAGATGTAAGTGAGATGCCAACATTTCTTCTGCTGGGAAAATCATTTAAGTCATGTGAATTATTTGACGACCAAATTATTTGGAAATTCCCTTTTAGGATATGTTTTCCTGTTAGGGGGCATGGGCAAACTGAGATGGGTTCTAGTACTCGTAGACTGAGCAGAAGAAAACATTGAGTTAAATAAAAAGAATCTGCCACCACTAGAGGGAGCTCACTGCATACTGATTAATTGAGTTAAATGGGAGCACCTTCTAGTGGCAGCTGCAGGTATTAACCTCAAATCGCCAGAACGTATTAATGGAATATTATCGCTAACGCCTAAACTGCCATTTGTAAAAACGTATGATATAGTACATGTAGAAAATTGGCAAAGTGAATGTAATTGGGTAGAGCTGGAAAGTGGGGAATTTTGCTGCTTCTGTCTTGGGCAGCAACACCTTCGCCTCTGGGTCCCTGTTCCCCATTAGCTTATACTAAGGTCAGAGGAGACCCCTTTATTTAATGGGGGCATACCACAAATTAAAGATCTTTATATCATCTCTACCTGCTCCCACCTACGTCTTACGACCTCCTAAATTTCTTCTTTCTTTCCCCATGAAGAGCATTTTGTACAATGACCTTTTCTATGAAGATTCCCATTTAGACCCCACAATAAGTAAATATCTCTGCCAATCTCCTCTAGTTACATTCACTCCTTCCATTATTATTTCAGTTTCAAGGATACCGCTACGGATTTACATTCCCCCCTTCCCTGCTGTGAAGCCAATAAATTGCCGTCTTCCATCGCTGTATCTTTGTGAAGCCGACTCCAAGCCTTTTTTTTTTTTCCGCCGCACAATTGGTTACCATGGAACACAAAAGAATAAAAGTCACAATTCTTTCCGTCTTTATTTATACATTGTTTATATCGCCCACATCTGCTTGACTTTATATCTTTCCAGCGGCTTGAGCTTTTTTTTTTTTTTTATTCCTCCCCCCACGTCTAATAATTATACAGAATACGGTTGCATTGTGACGGTAACTGTAGCACAACACGACATTAAAGGAGCAGAAACTGTTGCTATAATTTAATGCTAGCAGAAAGCTAAAACAAAAACAATGTAATTTACTAATGGCGTGACATATCTCAGCGTGAGCTTCCTGATTGGCTAGGGAAAAAAAAACGTGAGCTGAAACGCTTAATCCCTGGACTGCATTTAAGATCCCGGTGCATATTCAGTTCCAACTATAATATCGGTGGAAATTTAATAAGTCTGATCATCAAATATTTATTTCATTCAACCACCTTAGATAATTCGGTCCTGCTGAAATCAACAGAATGTTTTTTTACTTTAATGAGCACTTTGCATCATGGAGCCTCCCGTCAGTTTTGCACATAATTTATTATCGGGCCTATTATGTCACTAGTGGATTGCAGATATAGCCCATTATAACATCTGAGACCACCAACGTTAGAGACATGACTAAAAATATCCTGCTTATTGATGCCTACAAATTCACATCAGCAACATTTTGGACACAGGGATTTGGAAAGCCATAGAGGAATTGAAGAGGAACCTATTGCTTTGGGGAGTAGGGTTGTAAACGCATCGAAAATAAGGTCGGGATTTGTTAATGCGTCACAGGTGTTACGGCGGCTAAACGACAATGAAACATAAAATATTCCCATGAGACAACGCTG